>NC_091950.1:8058864-8136364 GCF_031021105.1 Erythrolamprus reginae | reverse complement strand
TGTTAGTTTTTTACCTTTTATCTTGAGAGGAAATTTAGAATTGCAGCCTCTGTTAAGAGCATAGTACTTTATTGAGAAAAGCACAGTAGGTTGCACTTACTAGGACAGGACAAAGTAATAGAAGTATTTCTATTTGGAGTACCAGAATTTAAAACAAAGGGATTGATTTTCATCCTCGCCTTAGAAATTTTTGCTAAACAATGTAAAACAAAATTTTAAAAAATCAAGAACTGAAAGCCAAAAAAGAACATTATAAAGTACAGTGATACCTCTACTTAAGAACTTAATTCCTTCTGTGATCAGGTTCTTAGGTAGAAAATTTCTTAAGTAGAAGCAATTTTTCCTGTAGGAATCAATGTAAAGGTAAATAATACATTCAAACCTATTAAGAAAGAAATAAAAACTCAGAATTTTGGTGGGAGGAGGAGGAGGAGGAGGAAGAGGAGAAGGACAGTCGCTGCTGAAGAAAGCAGGTGAGGTGAAGGGAATCAAAAAAATCCAAAACTTTAAGGCTTAAAAAAAAGAGGGACTCTGAGGCAGCGAGGAGGAGCACGCGCCTCTCATACACTGCACCAGAGAGAGAAACCCAGGGGGAATGGCAGGAAACTGGCCGGGCCTTCGTGCCTCTCCCAAATTTCCTGGGAAATTTTTCCAGGCTTGGGTTCTTAAGTAGAAAATGGTTCTTAAGAAGAGGCAAAAAAATCTTGAACACCCAGTTCTTATCTAGAAAAATTCTTAAGTAGAGGCATTCTTAACTAGAGGTATATGGTATTCATTTTACAAGATCCTCTGGAATCAGCACCAGTATTGATTGACCAAATTCACACATTTGGGGAGGATGCAGGATTAAAAATTAACACAGAAAAAACAAAAAAATATGACACAAAAACAGATTGCAGAACTTGAAGAAACCCTCAAATTCAAACTACAAAAAAGGTCGAATACTTAGGTTTATGGATCACAGCAAACTGCAGTAGCATTACAAAAGATAACCATGAAAAATTAATCAACGATATGGAAAAAGATTTTACTAGGTGGTTTAAACCTTCACTTTCTTTAATGGAAAAAAATTGCTGTAATTAAAAGTAACACACTCCCTCAGGTTTTTTTGTACCTTTTCTAGACAGCACCAATTAAACTAAACAAAATCTTTTTTAACAACCTCCACAAAAAAAGCCATGGATTTATTTGGGCAAAACACAAGGGGGGGATCAAACTTAAAAACTTGCAAGATCATAGAATAAGATGTGGCTTTGGGTTACCTAATATGGAGCTGTACTATCAGGCATCAATACTAAATCAATTGAAAGAATGGATAATATTAAAATAATCAAAGAATACTAACCCTTGAAGGTTTTGATCTTCAATCAGGGTGGCACCCTTTTCTAACATTTGATAGACATAAAATACCAACATACTTCAAACAGCACTATATAAGAAAGGCCTTAATTGATACCTGGCAGTACATAAAAAGAAACCATTACCACTCCATTCCCAAATGGATATCCCCATCCGAAGTGACCATATACCCCAATGCCCTATCTCCTGACAAAATGATAACATACAAACAATTATTGAATGATAACAACGATCTAATCTCTAAACAAAATCTCCTGGAAAAGGGAATTAAACTTGACTGGTTACATTACCTACAAATCAAATCAAAATATAATGAACATAAAAATAAATTTGGGTTCCAAAAGTCAAAGAGACAATGGTCGCCTGGGCCCAAAACTTGGTTATTCAATCAACTTAAACGAATGGGAAAAAATCTGGACTATAAACCATAAACTAACAATGACTACTTCCTACAAGGAAAGTCAATATAAAATGTTTTACAGATGACACTTACCACCCACTAAACTCTCTAAAATGTACCCAAATATGTCACCCCTCTGTTGGAAATGCAAAAAGCAAACTGGAACTTATTACCACATCTGATGGTACCACTTGTAAGACCACAAAAAAAAAATACTGGCAAAAAACTTAAAATTCAATTCAATTCAATTTATTAGATTTGTATGCCGCCCCTCTCCGAACACTCGGGGCGGCTCACTGCAACAATAAAAACAGTATAACAATGGAACAAATCTAATAATAAAATTACATTAAAAAACCCCAACAATTTAAAAACCATACAACACATACATACCAAACAAAATATAAGAAAGCCTGGGGGAGATGTCTTAATTCCCCCATGCCTGGCAATATAGGTGGGTCTTGAGTAACTTGTGAAAGACAAGGAGGGTGGGGGCCGTTCTAATCTCCGGGGGGAGTTGATTCCAGAGGGCTGGGGCCACCACAGAGAAGGCTCTTCCCCTGGGGCCCGCCAAACGACATTGTTTGGTCAATGGGACCCGGAGAAGGCCAACTCTGTGGGACCTTATCGGCCGCTGGGATTTGTGCGGTAGAAGGCGGTTCCGGAGGCATTCTGGTCCAATGCCGTGAAGGGCTTTAAAGATCATTACCAACACTTTGAATTGTGACCGGAAACCAATCGGCAGCCAATCGGCGGAGTGTTGTAGAAACGTGGGCGAATCTAGGAAGCCCCACGATAGTTCTCGCAGCCTCTTAGAACAGATTACTTCCCAGACCATTCAAGTTAAAGAATTATTTATCCTCAGAATCGTTAGGCAAAAGATTAAAAAGGAAGATCGTTATATCATTCTACATATCTTAACTGCAGCGAGAATTTTATATGTACAATTTTGGAAGCAACCAAACAGCCCAAACCTTAAACCTCTTAATCAAAATCATGGAATGCACAGAATTATCTAAATAGACAATGGAGTTGCAAAATAGGGATAATACCGACTTCTACAAGGCCTGGGAGAAATGGTACCATTGGCTAAGACAAAAAAAAAATACCTAAACATTATTTAAAAAGAAGATAGTTCAATAACGATCTCATGTACTGGCAACACACCATGAAACGAAAACAGACTTTTCACATAACTTACAAAAGACATTGATCGATGCAACCTTTAGACATACAACTAACTCTATGAACAAAACCCCAAAATATTGACTGCATAGACAATAATTTGTGTGTCAGATAAAAACCAGCAATATCTACAAAAATCTAACTAACACCATACAACGAACTAATGAAAAATCAAGGGAAATTTACATCAACTACATATTTAAATCAGAGGTCGTATATAACGGAAGTGCCAGCTAACAGCCGGCATGTCTTTTCCCTTTCTCACTTCTTTATCAAACCCCTTTTTCTTCTCTTCTTTCTATTATATCTTTCTTATCTTCTCCCTTTCTTCCTTTTTTCTTTTCTTCCATTTTTGTCATAGTATAACATATATGACTGATATGCCATGTATTATATTTACCTCTGTTTCATTTTTAACATATATATTTTATAAAGATTTTTTTTTTTAAAGGACAAAGATGTACTAATGTCCTTACTTATTGTTGTGGGCACCAAATTCTCTGAGCAACAAAAAGACTGAGAGGCACAAAACAACAACAACAAACAAAGGGAACATTATTTGCCTGTTTCTGCTCCAACTGAAACTTACGCATAATCTACAAGAAGATTCAATTTATTAAAGACTGTGACAAGAGGCATTAAAATGGTCCCCAAGGGCAAATTCCCACCGATAATGAGATCACCAGCCCTATAGTAGCTTTCATCTAACTGGATATAATTCCTGAACACGCAAATGGTTTGCAACTTCTTTGCTATAGTTGGAGTCAGGAACCAGAAGACTATCAGTGTCAGCAGTAGCATGACTTGTTTATGGTCATTCTTCTCACCTTCCCTCCTAGAACAGAAATGAAGGTTTATGCAGAATCTGATTTGAAGGTTGCTCCTGAAATCTCACTGGAAATTTAATAGATCAGACACCACCTGTGTCAGCTGGATGGCCACAGGGCAAATTTATATGAACAATGTATCCTCTTACCTGTGTTTGGGCAGTGACCAAAGAGGCAATAAAGGCATGTGAGTCTTTTCAAATCCAGTAGATACGATCTTTGCAAGACCTGCTAAGGTGACATATCCTGTCCCCATTTGGAGAAATCAGAGATACCTTTAAAGGAAGGTTTCATCTTGAAATGTTTTTGTGTCTAGAAATCCACAGGGGATAGATGAAGAATGACTTCTTCAGATAATTGCAAGGAACAGCCAGCATCCTACCCACTTAGTAACAACTTCTATTTATGCAGCAGAATGGGGGAAAAACATGTTTGTTTCTCTTGTTGTAATTCATACAGCATATGGAGTCATGGGGAAGCTGTGTAGGGTTTTTGTTTTGTTTTGGGTAAATTTTGTTTATATTTCTCCATAGAGACTTTTTCAATACATTTCAAAATACTTTCAATATACAATAAAAACAGTATCGTGTTAGTAAACCAATTATAAATGTTCCCCAAAAATTATTAGTTCCCAATTAATTACTTCCTGTATTCATCGAACCCACCAAACCTTGACCTCTAATTTTGTCATCTAGATATCTAATTTTCTTCTAATTGAATTCAACCTTAGTTTACTTTAAACCTTATTAAATTAATCAATATCTTTTTACTAATTCAGGCATGCCATCGTGCCTACTCCTCCTTCTTATGTATTCCCTGAAACCCTTATAAGAGAAAAAAAACTTTATCTACTATTATTCAAATATTTATCACTTCATTTTCAATAACTTTCCCAATCTTTCATAATTCCAATAATCCAAATAATCTATTTCTATATAGTTCTGCGCTTTAGTAGAAATTCATAAATTCAAATTTATCTTAAAAACAACACCCAAATAAATCTAACTACAGAAAAAGACCTCATGGTCCATCTAGTCTGCCTTTATACTATTTCCTGTATTTTATTTTAGGATGGATATATCTTTATCTCAGGAATGTTTAAATTTACGGAGTTACCAACCACATCTGCTGGAAGTTTGTTCCAAGCATCTACTACTCTTTCAGTAAAATAATATTTTCTCATGTTGCTTCTGATATTTCCCCCAACTAACCTCAGATTGTGCCCCTTTGTTCTTGTGTTATTCAAGTTCTTCTAAGACATTGGCCTCTGAGATCATTGGAGCTGAATCCCTACAGCTGGAAACAATGCTTTATCCATCCATATCCAGATTTTTTAGATTACTTTTTAATATTAGATTTGTTACATTGTTTTTTATTGTTGTTAGCCGCCCCGAGTCTTCGGAGAGGGGCGGCATACAAATCTAAATAAACTAAACTAAACTAAACTAAACTAAACTAATACTATTATATTGCCTTCTGAGAAAACTGAACAGAAGTAGCTATTCAAATGGTCAATGATCTCCTTATTCCCATCAATGCATGTATTATCTCCAGTACTAAGCTTTGTGATGCTGCACTTTTTCTTCTTCCTATTGCTAATATATCTGAAGAAGGTTTTATCCCCCTTCTTTACATCATTTCCTCCATCATTGGAGGGTTTTAAGATGAGACTTGGACAGCTGTTTGTCTGAAATGGAAGAGATACTCCTGTTGGTGTAGGGCTTGAACTAGAAGGCTTCCAGGATCCTTTCCAACTCTGTGTTCTGTTCTGTTCTGTTCTATTCTATTTTTATTTATTTATTTATTATTAGAGTTGAAAGGGACTTTGCAGGTCATCAAGTCCAACCCCCTGCTGAAGCAGGAAACCCTACACCACCCCAGCCAGATGGCAATCCAATTTTCTTTTGAATGTGTCAAGTGATGGGTCATTCACAACCACTGCTGGCAGGCTCTTCCGTTGGTTGATTGCTCTCACCATCAGAAAGCTCTTCCTTATTTCCAGGTTGAATCTCTCCTTGGTCAGTTTCCATCCGTTGCTCCTGATCTAGCCCTCTGGTGCCCTGGAAAATAGTGTGACCCCCTCCTCTCTGTGGCAACCCCTCAAATATCTGTATACTGCTATTATGCCCCCCCTGGCCCTTCTTTTCACTAAATTATCCATGCCCAGTTCCAGAAATTTCTCTTTGTATGTCTTGGTTTCCAGTCCCTTTATCGTTTTAGTTGTTCTTTTCTGTACTTTCTCTAGAGTTTCTATGTTCTTTTTGTAGTGGAGTGACCAAAATTGAATGCAGTACTCTAGGTGTGGTCTGACTAGGGCATTATAGAGTGGTATTAATGCCTCTTTAGTCTTGGAGTGTATCCCCCTGTTGATGCAGCTTAAGATTGTGTAGGCTTTTTAGCTGGCTCATATTTAGTTGGTTATCCACCAAAACTCCAAGATCTCTCTCACAGTCACTGCTGTTAAGTGTGGTTTCTCCCAATTTGTATGCATGTCTTAGGTTTTTCTTACCTAGGTGTAAGATTTTGCCTTTTTCAACATTAAATTTCATTTTGTTAGTTTGAGCCCACAATACTCATCTATCTAGATCTTTCTTTATTTTGAGCCTATCCTCTGGGGTATTGGCTACCCATGCCAGCTTGGTGTCATCTGCAAATTTGATTAGTTCCCCCTCTATTCCCTCATCTAGGTCATTGATGAATATGTTGAAGAGCACTGGGCTCAGGACTGAACCCTGAGGTATCCCACTGCCTACCTCCTTCCATGTGGATTTGGAACCGTTGAAGACTACTGGTTGGGTGCGGTGTTGGTCAGCCAACTGTTAATCCAGCTACATGTGTTGTAGTCTATCCCATTTTTTCCAATTTGTAGAGTAGTAGGTTGTGGTCTACTTTATCAAAAGCTTTACTAAAGTATATTAGGTCTATTGCATTATGCTGGTCTACTGATTTGGTTATGGTAATGAAAAATGATATGAGATTGGTTTGGTATGTGTTGTGGTTCCGTCTGAGGCCCCTCAGGGAACGGCTGATCTTCTGTCGGTTTCCAGCTCAGAGGGAGAGGCTGAGGAACAGGAGGTGCAGGCAGACGAGGAGGAGGAATCCCAGGCTGAAGAAGAGGGAGGACAGCCAGAGTCCCACCAGGGGGAGCTCTCCCCAGCAAGCAGCCTGGATTCCTTAGAGGAAAATGCACAAGCCATAATTGATCTGCGACAGAGAAGAGCTACTCAGAGAAGGGAGCAATTGGCTAAGTACTTTCAGCATTAAAGAGGCAACAGCTGGGTTTGGGTGTGGTGCTCTTTGGAAAGGCTAAAAGGCAGACCCACCCTTCCTGACTTGTGGAGTTTTATCTTGGAGAGTCTTGGGACCTGGCTGTGAACTTTGGCGTTTTGGAATCCTGTTTGTGCCTTTCACTATTGAAACCTTGGGGGGGGGGGGTGCCAGCAAGAAGCTTGCTGTATTGTCTGGACATCAGGACTCTGCTGTAACGTATTATAGCCTGTCTGTTGGGAAGAACAGGTTTTCCTCTGTGTTTATTTTTTCCAGCTATAAAATACTTTTGGCTTTTACCAGAGTGTCTGGCTGTTTTTTCCAGAACAGTATAAAACTCCACCAACCACCAGACACCTGGTGCTCATTTTAGAGGGGTGGTTTGGTTGTTTTTTTTTCTTTCTCTCTGCTGCTGGTTCCTTGTTGGACATCTTTTGCTTTTCGGCTTCCTGTTTTTGCCTGCCACCATGGATGTTTCTGCAGCTGACATGCAGGCTGTCTTTGCAGAGTTGCGAGGGGACATTGCTCAGTTGACCCAGACAGTCTTGTTATTACAACGCCAAGTGGAGGTTTTGTCCCAGGCGGCCCCACCCCAGGCGGCACCTGTGGTACCTCCTCCAGCACCTTTGCCCAGAAGGAAATGTTTTGTGGCGATGCCGGAAAAGTTCTGGGGGGACCGGCGGCTGTTTTCTGCGTTCCAGAGCCAGGTGCAGCTTTTTATCAACGCCCAGATGATGCACTTCCCAGGGGATGACCACAAGGTGGCGTTTCTGTGTAGTTTGTTGGCTGGCCCTGCAGCGTCGTGGGTGGCACCTTACCTGGCCCGGGATGACCCGCTACTCCAGAACTACAATGCTTTCTGTGACCTGCTGCGTCACCAATTTGCAGACCCGGTGCAGGAGCAGGCGGCCACGCGGGCGCTGAAGCAATTACGCCAGGGTTCGCGCCCCCTGGCGGACTATATGGCTGACTTTCGGTCTCTGGCCGGGCAAGTCCAGTGGAATGAGGCTGCCCTGATCGAGGCCTTTCAGGATGGACTATCAGACACTATGTTGGATGAACTGGTGCATGAGGTGATGCCCGGCATGTTGGACGCTTTGGAGCGGCATTGCTTGGCAATAGAGGCCAGGCTGTTGGCCAGGGAAGTCCGTCGAGCGGGACGGTCCAACCTCCGTGCATCAGGCGTCCCGCCGACACCTGTTCCGCGGCGGGGGTTGTCGACCGTAGGCACCCCGGCTCCGGTCCCTGCGCCCCGACGTTTTTCCCCAGCGCTGCCTCCACACCTGATGGATCGTGTTGCTGCCAGGGAGCCGATGGACGTGAGTTACGCCCGACCCCGACAGACCCCGGAGGAACGAGGGCGTCGGCGGGCAGCTGGGTTGTGCTTCTATTGCGGGGCATTTTGCTGTCGTTTGTCCCCACAAGAGGCGGAGCACGGTGGCTGCCGTCGTTCCCGTACCCTACAGTTCTCCCGTGCTTCCCATGGCGTCCCCTGTGCAGTTACAGGAGACAACCCCTTGTGTCCCCGTCCCTGCCCTGAACTCTCCGATGGCGGGGCCTTCGTCTGGATGTCCTCCGTCGCCGGAATGATCGGGAAACGAGGGGGGCCTGGCTTGGTGGCAACACTAGGTCGGGCGGGGATCCCACTTTCTTCTGACTCCACGACTCCCGAATTCGGACCGTTTCGACACCTGACACTTGCGGTGACTCTGCATATCGCGCAACGGACTCGGACTTATCCCGCGTTGGCCCTCGTGGATTCGGGGGCGACGACGAATTTCTTGGATGAAGCCTTTGCCCAACGTCATTCCTTGCCCCTTTGTCCTGTTACCCCGCCATTAACTGTGGAGACTATCGATGGGCGGGTCTTGCTGGCTGGTCCCATCCGTTTCCAGACCCTGCCGGTGCGGATGTGCATCGGAACTCATGAGGAGGCCCTACAGTTTTATGTTACCAAGGGGCTTCATTTTCCCCTCGTGTTGGGGTTGTCATGGCTGCGTGCACATGACCCGCATGTGGTGTGGTCCCAGAACCTGGTCACATTCTCCAGTTTGCAGTGCGTGGACCATCACCGACATGTGTGCGCAGCCCACGGCCCAGTAGTTCCCACGATCCAATTACCCCGTTGCCTCGAGGAGTTTGCCGATGTGTTCAACGAGAAGGAGGCGGATCGGCTACCACCGCATCGGACGTATGACTGTGCCATCGACCTGCTCCCTGACGCCAAGCTCCCGGCTGGTCGTTTGTACTCCATGTCCGAGCCGGAGCTTGTGGCTCTCAAGGAGTTTGTGGAGAAGAATTTGGCCAAGGGATTTATTCGGCCATCCAAGTCCCCTTTGTCTGCCCCTGTTTTGTTCGTGAAAAAGAAAACGGGCGATCTTCGCCTCTGCTGTGACTATCGCCGCCTTAACGCCATCACGGTGCGGAATAGGTACCCTTTGCCCTTGATCCCTGAACTCATGGACCGGTTGCGGACGGCAACGGTATTCACCAAAATCGATTTGCGCAGTGCGTACAATTTGGTCCGGAAGCGGGCTGGGGATGAGTGGAAGACAGCGTTTGGCACGCGTTACGGCCACTTTGAATATATAGTGATGCCATTTGACCTCACCAACGCCCCGGCCGTGTTTCAACATCTGATGAACGACGTGTTCCGGGACATGTTGGACCATTTTGTGGTGATTTACCTTGATGACATTTTAGTGTATTCCCCGAACCATGCCTTGCATTTGGACCATTTGCGCCGGGTCCTGCTCCGGTTGCGGGAGCAGCATTTGTATGCCAAGCTGGAGAAGTGCCAATTCTTCCAGACTACCGTCGAATTCCTTGGGCACATTTTGTCTCCAGGTGGCATTTCCATGGACCCGGGTAAAGTGGCCGCACTTCAGTCTTGGCAACCTCCACGACGGGTGAAAGACGTACAACGTCTTTTGGGGTTTGCGAACTACTATCGGGCTTTTGTTCCGGGGTATGCCCCGTTAACCACGCCCTTGACTCGGTTGTTACAAAAACAAGTCCCATTTGGTTGGGGGGAGGCGGAACAGCGGGCTTTTGATGCCCTGAAAGCGGCGTTCATGGCGGAACCGCTTCTGCGCCATCCTGATCCCGCTCGGCCGTTTGTGTTGGAAACAGACGCTTCAGATGTAGCGGTTGGCGCAGTGCTCCTCCAAGCCCATCGTCCCGGTGACATGTTGTTTCCGTGTGCCTACTTCTCCCGGAAATTGTCTCCCTCGGAAAGGAATTATACTATTTGGGAGAAGGTGAAGGCCGCCTTTGAGCATTGGCGGCATTACCTGGAGGGGGCCCGTCATCAAATTGAGGTACGGACGGATCACCGGAATCTCGAGTATTTGCAGACGGCTCGGAAATTAAACCAGAGACAGATCCGCTGGTCCTTCTTTTTTGCGCGGTTCAATTTCCGCATCAGGTACACTCCCAGTGCCCAGAACCCTCGAGCAGATGCCTTGTCGCGCAAGCCGGAGTACACGCACCCGAAGGAGCCGGCTCCTCTGCAGACAGTTTTACCCCCTGCAGCTTTGGCTGCCACTCAGGACCCAGTGGACTTGCGTCGCCGTTTACGGGAGGCGCAGCGGGAGGATGGGTTTGTAGCGCAGAGAGTTCGGGAGTTAACACCCAATTCCCCCTGGACGTTTCAAGACGGTCTGCTTCGGTACCGGGGGCAGCTGTATGTTCCCGCCGGCCCAGTGAGAGGGTTGATTATGACCCAGTGTCATGACTGTCCAGTGGCAGGGCATTTTGGCCTGTTCAAAACATTGGAGCTGGTCTCTCGGACATTCTGGTGGCCACGCATCCAAGATGATGTGCGTTCCTATGTGGCCACCTGTGTCCGGTGTCGTACGGCCAAGGGGGTGACTGGAGCCCCACCGGGATTACTGCAACCTTTGCCCACGCCTGAGAGACCCTGGGGTGCCGTGTCCATTGACTTTGTAACTCATTTGCCTTCCTCTGCTCGCTTCACGGTAGTCATGGTGGTGATGGACATGCTCACCAAGATGGTCCATTTTGTACCTTGCACTAGGGTGCCCACTGCCCAACTCACGGCTCAAATGTTTATCAGCCACGTGTTTAGGTTACATGGGCTTCCGGATCGAGTGGTCTCTGATAGGGGAACACAATTCACAGCCCAGTTTTGGCGGGAATTGATGTCGGCCCTGAATGTGTCCGTGTGCCTCGCATCGACGCAGCACCCCCAGACCGATGGAGGCACAGAAAAAGTTATAGGGATACTGGAGCAATACCTGAGGTGTGTTGTGGCGGAGCACCAGACTGATTGGTCCCGGTTCCTCCCTGTAGTGGAGTTCGTTTTAACAACTCCCGCCACTCATCGACCCGTCTCACGCCCTTTTTCTCAAATTATGGATTCCACCCTCGCTTCTTTCCCTTGACCCTCCTAGATTCCCCGGTGCCTGCTGCTGAGGACTTTCTCTCGGAGCTGCAGGTGGTCCACGAGATGGTGAAGAGGTACCTGAATAAAGCCAAGGAGGACTACAAGAGGGTGGCTGATCGCTCCAGACGGGATGTGCCCCCCTTGGTGGTGGGGGATCAGGTGTGGCTGTCCACGAAATACGTAGCCTCTGAATTACCCCGACACAAATTAGATCCCCGGTTCCTGGGTCCTTTTCCCGTTGAGCGGGTGATCAATCCGGTGGCCTACCGGCTCACCCTGCCGGCCAACTTGCGGGTTCACCCTGTGTTTCACCATTCACTGTTAGCCCCTGTTCCTCCCGATTGTCCGCTCCGTCCCAATGTTCCCGTGTTTCCTGCCCCGTGTGTTCGTGACCACCTCCCTGAAGCTATGGTACATGACATTGTGGATTCCCGTTGGGTGGACGGTTGCTTCCAGTACAAGGTGCAATGGGTGGAGGGGGACCCTGATGATTGCTCCTGGGTGGAAGCAGCGTTGTTGGACGCTCCCGACCTTATTCAGGATTTTCACGCCCAGTTCCCTCAGAGACCGCGTCCTCTCCGCTGGCAGGTGGGGAGGGGCCTTCCGCGGGGGGATGGTGTTGTGGTTCCGTCTGAGGCCCCTCAGGGAACAGCTGATCTTCTGTCGGTTTCCAGCTCAGAGGGAGAGGCTGAGGAACAGGAGGTGCAGGCAGACGAGGAGGAGGAATCCCAGGCTGAAGAAGAGGGAGGACAGCCAGAGTCCCACCAGGGGGAGCTCTCCCCAGCAAGCAGCCTGGATTCCTTAGAGGAAAATGCACAAGCCATAATTGATCTGCGACAGAGAAGAGCTACTCAGAGAAGGGAGCAATTGGCTAAGTACTTTCAGCATTAAAGAGGCAACAGCTGGGTTTGGGTGTGGTGCTCTTTGGAAAGGCTAAAAGGCAGACCCACCCTTCCTGGCTTGTGGAGTTTTATCTTGGAGAGTCTTGGGACCTGGCTGTGAACTTTGGCGTCTTGGAATCCTGGTTTGTGCCTTTGACTATTGAAACCTTGGGGGTGTGTGCCATTAAGAAGCTTGCTGTATTGTCTGGACATCAGGACTCTGCTGTAACGTATTATAGCCTGTCTGTTGGGAAGAACAGGTTTTCCTCTGTGTTTATTTTTTCCAGCTATAAAATACTTTTGGCTTTTACCAGAGTGTCTGGCTGTTTTTTCCAGTTGGTGTTGAGGTCTGGGGGAACCCAGACAGAACAGGTATGATTTATTTCTGACAAACCATGCTGACTGTTGGTTATTATCTTGTTTGTTTCTAGGTAGTGGCAGAGATGTTTTTTTGTTTTTGTTCCCTGTGAACCCAGATCTCAGATAACAGCATGGTTTATCACAGAAGTCCAAGAGATGAAATGCTATAGGAGATTATTGACATAAGGTAAAGGTTCTCACACATATATTTAATTATTTATTTATTTATTTATTTATTTATTTATTTATTTAATTAGATTTGTATGCCGCCCCTCTCCAAAGACTCAGGGCGGCTCACAACAATAATAAAAAACAATATTATAGCGAAACAAATCTAATATTAAAAAGAGAAGCATATAAAACCCTATCATATTTAAAAACCAAACAACACATACAAACATAAAATATAAAGAGCCTGGGGGAAAGGTGTCTCAACTCCCCCATGCCTGGCGGTATAGATGGGTCTTGAGTAGTTTACGAAAGACAAGGAGGGTGGGGGCAGTTCTAATCTCCTGGGGGAGTTGATTCTAGAGGGCCAGGGCTGCCACAGAGAAGTCTCTTCCCCTGGGGCACACCAAATGACATTGTTTAGCCAACGGGACCCGGAGAAGGCCAACTCTGTGGGACCTTATCGATCGCTGGGATTCGTGCGGTAGCAGGCAGTTCCAGAGGTACTCTGGTCCAATGCCATGTAGGACTTTAAAGGTCATAACCAACACTTTGAATTGTGACTGGAAACTGATCGGCAGCCAAAGCAGGCCACGGAGTGTTGTAGAAACATGGGCGAATCTGGGAAGCACCACGATGGCTCTCATGTTCGCGTTCTGCACGATCTGAAGTTTCCAAACACTTTTCAAAGGTCGCCCCATGTAGAGAGCGTTGCAGTAATCGAACCTCGAGGTGATTTATTTATTTATTCATTCATTATTTAGATTTGTATGCCGCCCCTCTCCGGAGACTCGGAGCGGCTCACAACAAAGTGAAAACAGTTTACAACAAATCTAAATTACTGTTTAAAAATATTTTTTTAAAAACCAAAAAACCCATTTTCTAAACAAACATACATACAGACATACCATTCATAAATTGTATATGCCCGGGGGAGATGTCTCAGTTCCCCCATGCCTGATGACAAAGGTGAGTCTTAAGGAGCTTACGAAAGGCAAGGAGAGTAGGGGCAGTTCTAATCTCCGGGGGGAGTTGGTTCCAGAGGGCCGGGGCCACCACAGAGAAGGCTCTTCCCCTGGGGCCCGCAAACCAACATTGTTTAGTTGACGGGACCCAGAGAAGGCCCACTCTGTAGGACCTAATCGGTCACTGGGATTCATGCGGCAGCAGGCGGTCTCGGAGATATTCTGGTCCAGTGCCATGAAGGGCTTTAAAGGTCATAACCAACACTTTGAATTGTGACCGGAAATTGATCGGCAACCAATGCAGACTGCGGAGTGTTGGTGAAACATGGGCATACCTAGGTAAGACCATGACTGCTCTCGCAGCTGCATTCTGCACGATCTGGAGTTTCTGAACACTTTTCAAAGGTAGCCCCATGTAGAGAGCATTACAGTAGTCGAACCTCAAGGTGATGAGGGCATGAGTGACTGTTTGCAGGCATGAGTGACTGTGACCAATGACTCCCTGTCCAAATAGGGCCGCAACTGGTGCACCAGGCAAACCTGGGCAAATGCCCTCCTTGCCACAGCCACAACTAATAAAATAATTTCCCATCATAGCCATAGTAGTAGTATTAATGTTCCTTCCTCATTTTTTGCTCTATTATGCCCAATTTTAAAAAAATTGTGGTTTCATATTGAGTTCTTATAGTGTAATTTATTTTATCCAGATCTTGATTTTATTCAAATTTTTTTAAAATTTGAGGGCAACTCCATTACATATGGAAAAATGTATCGTTATTGTGTCCACATTTCCAAATTCTAGGTATTAGATTGGGCTACATCTTCACAAGCCTTGCTGGCTCTCAGTGCCACTTATAAAACACTTTATGTATATCTTCCTTATATTATATTGATTTTGTCAACTTGTAATTTTTCACCCATATACTAAATGACTAAACACCAAAGGCACACGGAACAATGTTACCTTCCCACCAAAGAGGGTCCCTATGTTTCTACTTGCATTATTACATGCTTTTGAACGGCTTTGTTATGCAGCCCTAGGGATTAAAACCACCAAACTGCCAACCTTTCTGATCAACAAGTTCAATGTCTTAATGACTGAGCCATCTCATCCCTATCATTAGGAATAATATACTGCATACAATGATGACATTCTTTACTCACTGCTTTCAGAGAAATTCTGCCCAACATTGATGAGGATGTTTTGTAGATCTGTATGGGTGGGGGGATTTAAATTCTTCTATTTCAAAAACAATTGAATAGTGGAAGAGAAATTCTGTAAAGTCTCAAACATCTAAGGAAATGCTCATAAAGTATATGTTTTAAAACATTGATATGGAACACAATCATTAAAAAACCTACCTTAAAATATAAACTACATAAAATAAGGAATAAAATGAGAAAATTTCCTGCTTGAAATAATAAATACATCTTTAACAGCAAGCTTTCCTTCCATGCGGGGCACTGGAACTTACTAAGCTGCTGCTCCGAGTCCTCGGAGGGGGGCGGCATACAAATCTAATAAATTATTATTAATTATTATTATGATGATAAACAAAAGAATGAACACGGATTTGTTGCAACCAGTTGCAGCATTTCATAAGGAATTTTTGATGGACAAATTCCTCCTTCCAGTCATCATTTATTAGAAATCTTATCACATTCAAAATATGTCTTTGAGGCATGTTAATTAGAAATTTTTGTTTCTTACTATATTTTCTCTACAATTCATATGGGGTCTCAGTAAGATAATGTAGCATTTGGGGAAAAAGATACAAGCCAAGATAGCAGCTCCAGAAGCCAAAATAGAGAATATCTCCACAGCCACCATGGACTTCCCTTTGGTACTCAGGTAAGTGGGGATGAATGTAATCCAAACGCTACAAAAGACCAGCATGCTAAAAGTAATGAATTTGGCTTCATTAAAGCTATCTGGCAATTTCCTAGCCAGAAAAGCCACTGTGAAACTAATAAAGGCCAGAAAACCAAGGTAGGATAAGACCATGTAAAACATTAAAGCTGAGTCTTGCTTACATTCCAAGATAGTCTCTCCAAACAAGGAGTGGAAATCCAAATTGGGAAATGGGGGAGAGGTTCCCAGCCAAATGACACAAAGAACTGCTTGGATCAGGGGACCACCTATGACAATGGAGTTGGTCAGTGGTTTTCCTAATAGTTTCTTTGTCTTGTTCCCTGGCTTGGTGGCCATGAAGGCCAGAACCACCATGACTGTTTTTGCCAGCACAGAGGAAACTGCAATGGAAAAGAGAATGGCAAAGGCAGATTGTTGGAAGAGACATGTGATCTTGCCTGGTTGACCAATGAAGAGGAAGGAGCATAGAAAGCAGAGCAGGAGGGAGACCAGGAGGATGTAGGTGAGGTCTCGGTTGTTGGCTTTGACAATTGGTGTGTCATGGTGTTTATGAAAAATCAGCAAGACTGCAGAAGTGATCACAGAGAGAAAAAGAGCAAGAAATACTAAAACATATCCCAGGGTATCTTGATAGGAGAGGAAATGGATTTTCTTGGCAATGCATTGGTCCTGGTCTTTGTTGGGATATTGGTCTTCTGGGCAGGGTTCACAGTGAGCTGCATCTGAAATCAAAAGTCTTTGTCTAAGGCAAGGGGTGTCAAACTCTAGTCTGGGCTTGCATTAAGCCCACAATGTGGTCAGAACTATCCTGCAGAGTCATCCTGGAAAATGTAAGGGGTTTGCCCACAATGCTTCAGCCAAATCCACCCAATGCAAAGAGGAAACATTGGGCCTGTATTGCTTGGGCTCCATCTCCCCAAGGTGAAGAGGACACCTTGGCCCAGCATGGCTTCTGCTGGGTCTACCCAGTGGGAAGAGGACTGTTTGGGGAGTGGTGTCAAAAGGTGGCCAATCCCACCCAGATGGCCATGCCCACCCAGCCCCTCAAGGTCAACCACAGCCCTGATGCAGCTTTCAGTGAAATTGAATTTGACACTCCTGGTCTAAGGATGTCTCAAACAACTATCATGTGCATTATTTCTCCAACAAAGATGATATGAGTCTTGCCTTTCTGCTGCTGGAGCAAATCATCCTCCATTTATGATGATCCTAAGGATAGATTAGCCAGAGACATGGCTTTGCTCAATTCAAGCTATCCATTCACTGTTCACTTCCTGAATAATTTTAATCTGAGATTGCCTGTTTCTTTCCCCCTACTTTGTAATGGAATCCACAGAAGAATGACAGTTCTGTTATCCAAGAAAGCTGCTGGGTTTTATTTTTGTGTCTACTTTGTCCTTGCCTGCTTTCTACTTCAAATCTCATTTAGACATTTTCGCTCCCTCCTACTCTAGAAAGATAGATAGATGGAGCTCCTCTTTGTCTGGCAGAAAAAGCACACAATAAATAATGGGTGTGAAACTCAATTTTATTCAGGGCCATATGAAGACTGTTGTTCACCTCAGGGGGATGGGTGGTTGTGGCCAGCTGGATGGGTATAGCTAGCTTGATGCCACTAACTGGGCATGGTCGACTGGGTGTTCTTAGCTGACTGGGTGTCTATGGCCACCTTGTGACACCAATCCCCAAACTGCTAACATGTTTCATCTTCACATTGGGTAGACTGGGCCGAAGCTACACTGGTCCAATATTTTTTCTTCATGTTGGGTAGACAGGGCCAAATCCACGCTTGTCCAATATTTCCTCTTTGCATTGGGTAGACCCGGCCAAAGCCACGCTGGTCCAATGTTTCCTCTTCATACTGGGTAGACCTGACTGAAGCAATCTGTATTGATTTCTTACATTTTTCATCACAGCTTTGTGGGATGTATCTTGTTGTGGTTGGATTGCAGCCAGGTCTTCTTGCAACAGACTGCAAGCCAGACGAACCTGAGTTGGACAGTGAGGAGGAGGGAGAGATTGGGTGTGAGAAGCCTGCAGAAGCGATAGAACCCCCAACTGGGGATTTGCAATCCCCAACTGGGACTTTGCCTGGGTCTGATGAGGAAGTGGAGATGAGGGATCCTGGATGCAAGGGTCAGAAAGATATGGGGGGAGGCAAGAACAGTTATACAAGCTCAGAAGGAGGACTTGAACACAGCTGTGTGCAGTCTGTACTCCCAGGGGGTATATAAGGGGGAGAAGTTCAGAGGTTTCCTTAGCAGAAAACCAACGTTTGATCCTTCGAAGGAAGGGGGCATGTGAAAAGTTTTTGCGTATTGTTCAAACAAACCTTGCTGCAGTTCTGGACAATTATAGGGTTAAAAATCCTTTGATAATTCTTGGCTTTGAAACCATTTGTTTGGGACTTTATCTTATCAACTCTACCTCCTCGTTGAACTTTGTCAGTTGAAAGATATTCATTTGTCCTAGTTTGTGCTTCTCAACAAACCTTATTGTAAATAGACTTTTTCATTTTGAAACCTTGTATGTCTGAGCATTAGTTGGACGTTAGTTACTGCTCCATTGCCACGTGAGACAGAACAGATCTAATCTGACATGGGCCTTGTGGTTCACACACCTGCTCTTAATGATAAAAATTAGAGTATGGACTGCCTCAGGAAAAGTTTGTAAGTTGGATTCCTCCTGAAAATAATTTGACCCCTATGACAATCATTAAGAATATGTACGCTGAGAGTATATGCACCAAGACAAATTCATTGTGTGTCCAATCACATTTGGCCAATAGAAATTCTATTCTATTCTATTCTATTCTATTCTATGGATAGTGTTTATATTGGGTAGGGTAAAAACCAAGCTAGACATTACTTTCTGAGTTGAATGTAATTTTTGGGAAACACATTAGGAGTATAAATGCAAGTTGGAGAGTCATAAATTTTTCACTAAAACCGTTCTGCATATAATTATTGGGGATCAGGGAAGGTGGCCCCTATGGCCAAGGAGGTATAGAACTGTAACCAGAAGGGTACTGAACAGTATGAGTTCATGTCAATGTTGTCACAAATGACCACAAGCGGAAAAAATATTTTGATCTATTAAATGGATTCCTTGAGCCTGGAAGATTGACATTTGAAGTCTTGTTTACCTGTCTGATTAGAAATGGTCCCTTCTGGACAAGGATCACACTGGTAGCAACAAACCTGCTTGCCCTCTGGAACTCTTCTCCTCTCTCCTGCATGGCACCTCTTCATGCCACACCTGGCAAAGGGCACCTTCTAAAACCAAAAGTAATTATTTGAGATGACCCAAGCAATGAACCTGTTGCATTCATTCTTTTTCCTATTCTTATTTCTCTTCCTTATTCCTACTTCTATGTTCAGATTCTCTTCTAAATAAATAGTTCACCAACATATATCAGAAATCAGGAATATGTCCAGAGGAAATCTGGCCACTGGCATTTCTGGCACACCAATGGATGTGGGAAATGAGAACTAGTTTGGTCTGCAAAGGAAGGCTTGTGGCTGAACTACAGCATTTCTAAAGGGAGAGCTGATACAGTATTAACAACGTACCTGGCCGCATGTATGAATGTGTAGGATTGGTGTGTATGCATGTTGTTGAGTCTATTTTATATTAGTTTTATTAGGGTTTTAAAGATTGGATAGTATTTTGACTGCTTTTATTGTTTTGTAATTCTTTTATTGTTGCAAGCCGCCCTGGGTCCTTCAGGATTGGGCAGCATAGAAGTCAAATTAAACAAACAAAGAGACAGACAGACAGACAGAGAGACAAACAAACAAACAAGCAAAACCAAACAACTAACTAACTAACTAGCTAGCTAACTAGCTAACTAGCTAACTAACTAACTAACTAACTAACTCACTCACTCACTCACTCACTCAATCTGAGGATACAACTGACCACAGTTGTCCATGGAATTTACTGTTGTTTATTGTAATTGCATCCCACATTTCAAGCAGAAGATGTTCCCATGCCTAATCCTTGGTGAATGACACAAATGAGTAGATGCAAAGCAGTTTTTTCAACAAATGACTATCATAATTTCTGACTCAGTTGGTAATTTTTCAAGTTAGAAAGATGTTCTACACATCAGGAACATAATTACTATTTCCCTGAATTCATACAATTTCTTGGCATCTCACCTTTGTGGCCCAGGTGATTCCATCAGATTTAATGGTGAAACCCCGGCCTGGGGGACCCTCAGGATTTACTTGTCCAACCTTAATGGGGACAAAAGATGCATTGGGGAGGAAAACCCAGTTGAGAAGATCAAAATGAGCAGATCCTACTCCGTCTTCTGAGAAGGAGACTTCATCTCCAGCACTGTTGTTGAACTGCACATTCTTCAAATAGGCAAGAATCTGAAAGAAAAGAGACCTTAAGTGATTGGAATATTTGAACTAGAGCTATAAGTGAGACATAATGGTTTCTATCATAACTTGTTGGCCATCTTAAGAAGAAGAGTTTAGGTCTGAAAAACTAGAGCTCTTGGTGGAGATCTGAGGAATCAAGAGTAATGCCAAATACATAACTCAGAAACTACAAATATTTTGTTTTATTACTGGGCATCATTTCCAACTCCAGTTTCATCAAAATACAAGGCACACAAAATTTTTAGTTCCAGTTCCCAAATTTAATGATAGGGTTTTTCATCTTGTGATACTTGGCTACCTGCAGTTTGAAATAGTTACTTTGGCACAAGGTCTTGTTAATTGACAAAATAATTTTAGTAATGAATAAATGATTAAATGGTATGTTTGTGTGTATGTTTCTTTTTAATAAGGGGTTTTTAGTGACTTTTAATTATTAGATTTGTTATATATTGTACTATTACTGTTGTGAGCCGAGTCTACGGAGAGGGGCAGCATACAAATCTAATAAATAATAATAATAATAATAATAATAATAATAATAATAATAATAATAATTTCTATCACAACCATAGAAAATCCCACTGACTTTGTCTAGTTCATAGTCAAAGGCAACAGAATACAGGAATTAGGTTTGACCAACTGGGCCATGTGGAATGGAGCATCTGACCTGCTTCATCACTTCATTATTCAGAGATACCCAACGTTTTAGCCTTTGCTGCAGAAAATTCTGATGAATTCAAACCAGCAGCCCACTAGCACTTCTCAGTCTTGCTTGTGCTGTGGATGACATAGAAATATAGAGTGTCAGAGGTCTTCTAGTACCATCTCCTGTTAAAGCAGGAGACCCTCTTTTATTTTAAAAAAGTGGCTATTCTGTCTCAAATAATGCAGTTGGGGAAAAGGAATCCTCAATCTGAGTATTGCATTGGCAGTTCTGTGTTAGCAAAAACTTCAGAAGAGAAGGATTTAGGGGTAGTGATTTCTGACAGTCTCAAAATGGGTGAGCAGTGTGGTCGGGCAGTAGGAAAAGCAAGTAGGATGCTTGGCTGCATAGCTAGAGGTATAACAAACAGGAAGAGGGAGATTGTGATCCCCTTATATAGAGCGCTGGTGAGACCACATTTGGAATACTGTGTTCAGTTCTGGAGACCTCACCTACAAAAAGATATTGACAAAATTGAACGGGTCCAAAGACAGGCTACAAGAATGGTGGAAGGTCTTAAGCATAAAATGTATCAGGAAAGACTTAATGAACTCAATCTGTATAGTCTGGAGGACAGAAGGAATAGGGGGGACATGATCAAAACATTTAAATATGTTAAAGGGTTAAATAAGGTTCAGGAGGGAAGTGTTTTTAATAGGAAAGTGAACACAAAAACTAGGGGACACAATCTGAAGTTAGTTGGAGGAAAGATCAAAAGCAACGTGAGAAAATATTATTTCACTGAAAGAGTGGTAGATCCTTGGAACAAACTTCCAGCAGACGTGGTTGGTAAATCCACAGTAACTGAATTTAAACATGCCTGGGATAAACATATAAGATGAAATACAGAAAATAGTATAAGGGCAGACTAGATGGACCATGAGGTCTTTTTCTGCCGTCAGTCTTCTATATTTCTATCTTAGATGCCTCCAGCAATGAGGCAGCCACAACTTCAAAAGGCAAGCTGTTGCCCTGAATGTTTGCAATATGAAATTTCTCCTTAGTTCTAGGTTGCTTTTCTCCTTGGTTAGTTGCCATCCATTATTAAAAAGAAACACAGCAAGCTTCAATGGTGCAACAAATGTAAAACTAAGAAAAAACTGTAGGGTCACACAATACTAAATTAGTTGTAGAAATGAATAAATGGTTTCTATCAAACCATGGAAAATCCCACGGACTTTGTCTAGTTCATAGACAAAGGCAGGAGAATGCAGGAATTAGGTTTGACCAATTGAGTCATATGGAAGAAGCATCTAACTTGAATAGTCACTTTACTATTCAGAGAGGTCCAACATTCCAGCCTTTGATGCAGAAAATTCTGATGAATCTCAAACCAGGAGCCCACTAAACTGAAATTGTTCTGCATTTATAGCCTCCAAGATTTGAATTGCTGAAATGTGTTGCACAATCACACCCTGATTACTATCTTGCTTTGGGCTGACATCTCTGTCTTGGAATGGTCACCACCTGAAATTTGGCTAAGTGTACAAGACTATTCGGGACTTTATAAAGTTCGGGACTTTGCCCAGGTTCGGCTGGTGCACCAGTTGCGGCCCTATCTGGACTGGGAATCACTGCTCACAGTCACTCATGCCCTCATCACCTCGAGGTTCGACTACTGTAACGCTCTCTACATGGGGCTACCTTTGAAAAGTGTTCGGAAACTTCAGATCATGCAGAATGCAGCTGCGAGAGCAATCATGGGCTTCCCAAGGTATGCCCATGTTACTCCAACACTCCGCAGTCTGCATTGGTTGCCGATCAATTTCCGGTCACAATTCAAAGTGTTGGTTATGACCTATAAAGCCCTTCATGGCATCAGACCAGAATATCTTCGGGACCGCCTTCTGCCATACAAATCCCAGTGACCGGTTAGGTCCCACAGAGTTGGCCTTCTCCGGGTCCCGTCGACTAAACAATGTCGTTTGGCGGGACCCAGGAGAAGAGCCTTCTCTGTGGCGGCCCCGACCCTCTGCAACCTGCTGCTCCAGGAGATTAGAACTGCCCCTACCCTCCTTGCCTTTCGTAAAGTTCTTAAGACCCATCTCTGCTGTCAGGCATGGAGGAACTGAGACATCTCCCCCGGGCCTATACAGTTTATACATGGTATGTTTGTGTGTATGTTTGCTTTTAATAATGGGGTTTTTAGCATTTTTAAAATTATTAGATTTGTTCTTACATTATTCTTGTTATTGTTGTGAGCTGCCCCAAGTCTATGGAGAGGGGCAGCATACAAATCTAATTAATAATAATAATAATAATAATAATAATAATAATAATAATAATAATAATAATAATAATAATGGTCTTTCCTCAATATAATGTATGGACCACAGGGGTGGTTTACTTCTCTTTTCCCTTTCTACCTTCTTTGAATATGATATCCTTCTTAATTTTTTAAAAATAGTTTCTGTTTTAAGACCTTTTGAGATGGATTGATATGGGAATTTACAGATATTGAATTAGTAATTGAAGAAATTCAGAAGAGCTTCCTCTTTAAGCACCTGTGGACTGAGTAACAAGCTACAGAAATTACCTGCCATGACTGGAGTCTTGAGATCTTCTTTCCAAGCCTCAGCATGGTTGGTTGAACTCTGGATCTACACATTGCATGTAAAGCATGTGCCAAAGTAAAAATGGCATTGTAGATATTGTAACTTTCTCCTGTCATTTTTGTTTCAAAAGTGTAATTGGGCAGATTCTGAATATTCTCCTTCCCTGTACATTGTTTCCTCCCCTCTGGAGGGATCATTCCTGATTTATGGATCTTGCAGCTAAAGACATATTCCCACCATAGAGGGAGAAAGACGTCTCCTTGTGGATTCAAGGGGTCTAAAGAAAGGAGGAAGTGGCTGAATTCTGAGACATCCCCAGTGTGGTCCCTGAAATGCAACGCTCCATGGAGAGGCTTTATATATTTTGATGTGCCTTCAGATTCATCCATACAAAGTTTCCAATGAGAAGTGAAGATCCAAACTTTCCTAAATGATATCTTTTTGAATTTTTCAAAAAAAGCCAGAGTTCCTTGTAGACTGCTAGTAACAGTGGAATCTCCAAAGAGAATAAACACTTCAGTTTTAGACCAATTCAAGAAAATGTGAACTAATTGATTGATTGCCATTTTTAAATCATTTGATTTTAACCTTTCACTGAAGGCCAGGCAGATCTCATTCTCTTTCAGCATTGGCATTAGAGCTGAGATGAAACGTTCTCCATTGTCATCTTCAGGGGCCAGAAGCCCAACCCAGTTCCACTGGAAATACAGGAGGAGCTGGACTAAAACCACATACTGAGAAAATTCCTTGGGATTAATCCGGAAGAAGGAAGGATAAACTCTTCTGTCTCCCTGAGAAAACTCAAAACCAACACCGAGCTGGAAAAATAGACAAAGTAAAATATTTCAAAGACACAGTAAAGTTTTGGGGTGATTTTAGGAGTCACTACTGTGTGATTTATGACCCTATCAGTCAGGCAAGGTTAATGTCCTTTTCTTAGGAAGAGGAAGTGGTGGAATTCAAATGGTTTGTACTAGTTCTGGAGAACTGTTTCTTTGCTTGATTGATTGACATTTATGCCGAACTTCTCCTTAGACTCAGGAAATTTCTTTTTAGTCCTAAATTGCCTCTCTCTTTAGTTAGCTCCATCCATTGCTTCTTGTCATGCCTTTTGTTAAAATAGTTTGACTTCCCCCACCCCTCATTTTTGTGGAAGCCACTCAAATTTCCTGACAGAACAATTAATCAGTAGGACAACTTTTCTCCAAAAGTTGTAAATGCTCCAACATTGGAAGATTTCAGGAAGAGATCGGATAATCATTTTTCAAGATGGTGTAGGTTTTCCTGCCTAAGCAGGGGGAAAGACCTCCAAGGTCTTTCCAGATTCTATTCTATTCTATTCTATTCTATTCTGGTCTGGTGTGGTCTGGTGTGGTCTGGTGTGGTCTGGTGTGGTCTGGTCTGGTCTGGTCTGGTCTGGTCTCTCCTAGTATAAATATTGGAATAGTAGTATTTTATTTTGCTATTTATTGTGAGTTGGACTAAGGAAAATTTTCCTATGGGTGAAATCAATCAAGTTGACTATGCTCAGCCTATTCACATGACCATCCAGCCACACCCCAGCCAATTGGTTATTAGGGCAGAGAACCAGTTTTTAAATTATTTGCATGCCACCACTGTAGAGCCACCAGGTACACATCTTGATTGGTTGTCATATGTTAGGAGACAATAGGCAAAACCATAAACCTGATTCAGGAAATAAATTGCACTAAAACAATGGCTGCTATTTTATCAAACATAAATATGACCTCTTTCTCCCTAAAAAGCTATTTTTGTCTTCTGCGCATATTGATGATCCTTGTCAATATCACATTGTATCCTGTGGTGCTCTCTTACCTGTGGGACCTTATAAATGCTGAAGATGGAGTCCATCTGCCTTGAGGATTTGGCATTGAGACCACCAATGACGGACAGCAGAATGTCCTTCTGGTCACATTTGTAACCTGGAACAACTGGACGTCGTGAAGACATCACGGAGAGGCTGTTGAAGGAAATAAACATCTCACCCTGGAAATGTGCATAGATATTGAAGCCAAGGGTGATGTTGGGGAGCAGAAGAAAATCCTTATTGGCCTGGGAGACAGCAAACATCAATGCAAGGAACTGCTGGTAGTAACTGGGGATGAGCCTGTAGTGAGAAAAAAATTGGGGAACATTATAGGTAAGTTAATGTTTGCTAGTAGAATTTTTGACACTGTTTGGGGAGGGGGATTTTGGAGGCAGGTAATTCAATGGGGTTTGGGTACTTTCAATGGATCTCCCTTGGCTACACTTGGATGACTTTGTGAGAAAGGAGACAAACCAACTTCCGGTTTCAATGCCATGTCACTGAGGAGCAGCCTCCAATTTCTCTGCAGGCTGCTTTGTCTTTTCATTGTTTTTTTTCAATAACTTTAGAGCAATTGCTGACTTGCAGAGCTGGTGGTTTGAAGGGGGAAACGTTTCGGCTGACCAGGAAGGATGACTTCGTGATGTCAAAGCTCCGCCCATGGAATTCCCTATTGGGATTCCCCACCTCCATTTCAGCTCCAGATCGGCCGAAAACGCCGCTGCCGATTGCAAAAATGGCACTCCACCGGGTGGCGGCACCCAGCTGTAACCTTCTGAAACCGCCGGGCGCTTCTTGGCGGCCTCCGGAACCCGAACCTGAACTTTTGCTGAACCTCCAGGTTTGGCATTCGAGAGAATGCCGAGAAGCCCCCCCGGCTGTTTCAGAAGGTGACAGGCGGGCGGCGGCACTTCTCGGTGGCCTCCCAAAACCAAACCCGAAAAGTTTGGGTTTGGGTTCAGGTTCGGGAGAACCCCGAGAAGCCCCCTGTCTGTTTCAGAAGGTGACAGGCGGGTGACGGCAGTTCTCGGCGGCCTCCCGAATCCGAACCCGAAAAGTTAGGTTCAAGTTCGGGTTCGGGAGAACGCCAAGAAGCCCCCCGGCTGTTTTAAAAGGTGACAGTTAGGTGGCGGCGCCCAGCGGAGTGCATTAATCGCTTTTACATTGTTTTCAATGGGAAACATTGTTTCGTGTTACGAACTTTACACCTTACGAACCTCCTTCTGGAACCAATTAGGTTCGTAAGACGAGGTATTACTGTATAATGCTAATATCTCTATAAACTATTATTAATTTAATTTTCTTTGATTTTCTTCTGTACTTACTATTGTGTTTTCTTTTAAAAATATTTAAAAAGAAAAAAAAAGAAAGGAGGCAAGCCTTCCCATAGATATAATGCATTGTTTTATACTCTCTATCATCCCTGCCATGTTCACTTTGCTCCAGGGGCTCTGATCATTTCCAATTGCTCCCCTTTCACACTAGTGATTTGGGGTCTCTCTTGGAGCAGCTTCTTCAGGTGTGGTAAACATTACGGTAGGGCTCACCTCATAAGATTTACTGAGTCCCTTTAGGATTGGGTGGCATAGAAGTCAAATTAAATACAATTAAATAAATAAATAAATAAATACCTGAGGCCATAATTAAATAAACAATTTAATTAAATAAAATAATTAAATACTTGAAGCCATTATGCATGGAAAATGCTGATTCCAACACTGAGAGCGATTTTTGTAACTCCTGAACAATGGAAGAGAATTGAACTTCTATTTGACTTTCCCACCACAAGTTCCTATCTACATTAATGTTGTAATTCAACTTCTTTACTAGTCCATCATAGCTTTTAATGTAGTAACAATAAAAATAACAATAACAACAACATAGTTAGAAGGGGCCTTGGAGGTCTTTTAGTCCAACTCCCTGCTTAGGCAGGAAATCCTACACTATTTCAGACAGATGGTTATCCAACATCTGCTTAAAAACTTCCAGTGTTGAGCCATTCATAACTTCTGGAGGTAAGCTGTTCCACTGATCAATCGTTTCTGACTGTCAGGAAATTTCTCCTTAGTTCTAAGTTACTTTTCTCCTTGTTTAGTTTCCACCCATTGATTCTTGTTCTACCCTCAGGTGCTTTGGAGAATAGGGTGACTCCTTCTTTGGGGCAATCCCTGATATATTGGAACAATGCTATTATGTCTCCCTTGGTCCTTCTTTTCATTAAAAAAAGTGACCATCTTCATGTTTGTTTTTTATCTTTTATCTTGAGAAGAGATTGAGAATTCCAGCATCTGTTAAGAGCATAGTACTTTATTGATAAAAGCACAATAGGTTGCACTTACACTAGGACAAGATTAAAGTACTAGAAGTATTTCTATGAATAATTTGATTTAGTACCGGTTTTAATCTTTCTGCTATAATTGCAGCTAGAATTTTATAATCCGTATTCAAGAGAGTGATTGGTCTTTAGTTTTGGATTAGGTGTTTATCTACTTCATGCTTAGGTATTAAACTTATATATGCGTGCTTCCAGGATTCTGGCAACTTTCCTCCTTTCATTATATCATTAAATAGGTCTAACATAGTTGATTCTAAAATATCTCCAAGTATCTTTCAGGTAAAGTTCTTCTGCCATTTGAGTAAAGGTAGGAGGCAATGTTTTCCTAGTTTTTTTCTTATTATTGCTTTTATAATCTTTTTTCCTATCTACTATTGAGTTATAATCTCCAACAATCACTACTTTTGCTGGCTCCATCTCTAATAATATTTGGTGTATCTTTGCATAAAATTTGCTTTGGTTTGTATTGGGGGCATATATTGAAATTATTACTGTACGGGTAGTTCCCTTATTTATTTGTACAATCAAAATCCTTCCTTCCTCATCTGAATATAGTAGTTTGGGTTTTAGCCATGTTTTGACATAAATTGCAATCCCATGTTTTTTAACTGGGGCCAAGGCTACAAAAAGCTTCCCTAACTTTGGACATTCTAAAATTTGGTATTGATCCTTTTTAATATGTACCTCTTGGAGACAGGTGATGTCTGGATTATATTTCACTAATTTGTAACATATTTTATTTCTTTTTTTTGGCGCATTTATACCATTGATATTTATAGAGAGTAATCCTATTTCATCATGTAAGGTTGTATTTTTAACTCCGTTCCCTAGCTCCTGTCTGGGATCTTGTAATTGCTCCTCCTCTGTCATTGTCATTCTGTTTGTATCTAATCTCTGGCTCTTGCAGATTCTCTTCTGAGGTCAATTCTTCCCTGCTCTCCCCTTCTTTTTGCTTTGTCTCTTTTATCTCCTGTGTCTCTATCAATTTAATGTTCTGGTCATAGAAGTATTTCTAAATGGAGTACCAGAATTTAAAACAAAGGGAACATTTATTTGCATGCTTCTCCTACACGTGAAACTTACATATAATCTTCAAGAAGATTCAATATATTAAAGACAGGTACAAGAGGCACTGGAATGGTTCCCAAGGGCAAATTCCCACTGATAATGAAATCACCAGGCCTATAGTAGATTCCATCTAACTGGATATAATCCCTGAACATACAAATGGTTTGAAGCCTCTTCACTGTAGCTGGGGCCAGGAACCAGAAGAATATCAGTATCAGCGGTAGCATGACTCCTTCCTGGTCATTCTTCTCACCTTCCCTCCTAGAACAGAAATGAAGGTTTGTGCAGAATTTGATTTGAAGGTTGCTCCTGAAATCTCACATGAAAGTTAACAGATTAAACATCACCTGTCTCACTTGGATGGCCACAGTGAAAATTTATATGAACAATGTTTCCTCTTACCTGTGTTTGAGCTGTGACCAAAGAGGCAATGAAGGCAATGAGTCTCTTCAAGCCCAAGTATTAAGATCTTTGCAAGACCAGCCATTTGGGGAATTCAGAGATACTTTTTAAGGAAGGTTTCATCTTGAAATGTTTTTGTGTCTAGAAATCCACAGGGGATAGATGAAGAATGACTGTTGTTCAGATAATTGCAAGGAACAGCCAGTGTCCTACCCACTTAACAACAGCTTCTCTACATGCAGCAGAATGTGGAAAAAAAACATGTTTGTGTCTCTTGTTGTAATCCACACAGCAGACGGAGTCATGGGGAAGCTGTGTAGTTGACTTTCATGAAATTGAACCCTGAGCGGAAGATGGATTTTGGCTTATGATATAGTTGGGTCCGATAATAGTGGTGCTAATGGGGTAGAAGGCAGAAATGTAATTTTAGAAAGTGTCTCAGAGAAGATACTAAGTCAGGGGTGTCAAACTCACATCATCATTGTAGCTGTTCTACTCTGGCCTATGCAGATCCGAACAAAGGAAGGATCCGCATGCTGATATTTCGAATCAAACACTTTTATATGAAAAGGAGGAATTTATACAAGTATATTCAAGCCTTTCAGTCCATTTTGGCAGCTGTCTTTATCAAATTGGCTAAGAGATAAGAGTCCAGGCAGCTGTCAAGAGTCAAAGCTAAATAGCACATTTCTCAGTGAGGACATGGTTCTTCAGTCACACATACACTCACGATTCTCCAGGTTTTGCTCACACAGCTGCAGCTCTGCCCAATGAAGTTAGAAGAATAATAGCATGTTGCCAGCGAGGCATTTCTGGAACTCCAAATCTTGGATGCCGCCATTACAAACATTGGAACATTACACCCCTTTACCCAGAAATTCTTGCTTATATACTGTCAGGGTATGGTTAACTGTTTCCTAGAGATATAACCAAATTCTCTAGCTACTATTCTCAGTTGCAATATATATCTACAGCCCCCCTTGAAAATGACAGGTGATCTAAAATGAAGTGTCCCTTCTTGGTTCACCCGTGTTAGAGTTCTGTGACATGAGTTATACTGGCTCCCAGATTCCTCCAAGGCACAATTGATGGTGCTGGTTATCACCTTTAAATAACTACATGTCACAGGACTCTGTGATTTTTAGATGCTTCTTGACTTTGATACTGACATACCTTGTCATACTTTGAATGGCATTGCTGGGAACATGTCCTCATTAAAGAAATTTGATTGTGGGCATGAGTAGAATGATTCTTCTGGAGACTCCCTGTGAACCCAGATCTCATAGAACAGCATGGTCTGCCACAAGTCCAAGAGATGAAATGCTACAGGAGATTATTAACATAAGGTAAAGGTTCTCACACATGGGGCTACCTTTGAAGAGTGTTCAGGGTGGCGCAGCAGGTAGAGTGCTGTACTGCAGGCCACTGAAGCTGACTTGTAGATCTGAAGGTCAGCGGTTCAAATCTCATCACTGGCTCAAGGTTGACTCAGCCTTCCATCCTTCCGAGGTGGGTAAAATGAGGACCCAGATTGTGTGGGCAATAGCCTAGCTCTGTTAAAAAAAGTGCTATTGCTGACATGTTGTAAGCCGCCCTGAGTCTAAGGAGAAGGGCGGCATAAAAATCAAATAAATAAATAAATAAATTGTGCAGAATGCAGCCACGCAAGCGGTCATGGGTCTCCCAGATATACCCATGTCTCTCCAACACTTTGCGGATTGCACTGGTTGCCAATTGGCTTCCGGATACAATTCAAAGTGTTGGTAATGACCTATAACACCCTACATGGAATTGGCCCAGACTACTTATGAGTCTTCTGCCTCATAAATCCCTGCAGCCAGTTAGGTCCCACAGTTTTGGCTTTCTCCAGGTCCCATCAACCAGACAATGTTGTTTGGCGGGACCTAGGGGAAGAGCCTTCTGGAATCATATCCCCCCCCCCGAGATTTGTACTGCCCCCACCCTCCTAACCTTCCACTGCTCACAGTCACTCATGCCCTCATCACCTCGAGGTTCGACTATTGTAATGCTCTCTACATGGGGCTACCTTTGAAAAGTGTTCGGAAACTTCAGATCATGCAGAATGCAGCTGCGAGAGCAATCATGGGCTTCCCAAGGTATGCCCATGTTACACCAACACTCCGCAGTCTGCATTGGTTGCCGATCAATTTCCGGTCACAATTCAAAGTGTTGGTTATGACCTATAAAGCCCTTCATGGCATCGGACCAGAATATCTCCAGGACCGCCTTTTGCTGCACGAATCCCAGCGACCGTTTAGGTCCCACAGAATTGGCCTTCTCCAGGTCCCGTCGACTAAACAATGTCGTTTGGCGGGACCCAGGAAAAGAGCCTTCTCTGTGGCGGCCCCGACCCTTCGGAACCAGCTCCCCCCAGATATCAGAGTTGCCCCCACCCTCCTTGCCTTTCGCAAGCTCCTTAAAACCCACCTCTGTCGTCAGGCATGAGGGAATTGAAATTTTCCCTTCCCCCTAGGCTTATAGAATTTATATATGGTATGCTTGTATGTATGATCGGTTCTTTAAATTGAGGATTTTTAGATTATTTTAATATTAGATTTGTTTACATTGTCTTCGGAGAGGGGCGGCATACAAATCTAATAAATAAAATAAATAAATAAATAAGAGTCTTAAGACTCATCTATGTTGCCAGGCTTGGGGCAATTAGACCTTGCCCCTCTGGCCAATAAATGTGATGTATAGTGTGATTGGACTATTTGACTGAGTGTTATATATCTTTTTTAGTTATACTTTTTTTAACATATTAGATTTCTTCTATATGCTTTGTTTTATGCTTATTCTGTGAGCTGCCCCACGTTTTTGGAGAAGGGCGGTATACAAATCTAATAAATTGAATTGAATTGAATATATGCTCACACATTTTTTAAAAATAATGTTTATTAGATTTCTATACAATTACATTTTAAAAAGTCAGTACATAATCTATAATTTCCTGTCATAACCATAGTAATATGAAAATCTCATGCAGTATATCTAAGCTAGAACAACAAACAAATAGTAGAAAAGCAATAACAAAAAAGAAAAAACACATAGAAAAAGACAGAAAATGAAAATAAACCCATTGACATCCCCCCCCCGGTCTTTCTTGACAGCTCACCCTTTGCCTTTTAATTTATTTTATGGTGCATAATAACAAAGCCTAACTTTCCAAATATCTTCCAGTTAACTCCCATTATAATATATCCATATTTTCTTAACATATAATTTCTCTATCTGTTTCACATATTTAACTTCCCTTTATTCAGCTTTATTTTGTTTCTTTTTTCTTTTCTTTTTTTGAATTTTTTTATTAGTTTTCAAATATATTTTATTTTTTTTCAAATATTTTTATTGATTTTTAAAAAAATAACACAAAACCAGACAAACAACATTTAACATGCAAAGGAGCTACCATTGCTCCACTAAACATAGAAGTCTTCCTAATATAAAAAAGAAAGACTAATTATAGTTTAGATCAATACAGAAAAGTAAAATTTGTTAGTAAAACATCTCTTAGTATACTACTATAATATATCATCTTATAATTTATTTTAATATTTATATAACTTCCCAATCCATTTTCCTTGGTTTTGAATTAATAATTTCCCAAGTGTATTATTATCGTTCTTGAAAATGAATATTCTCACGTCTTTTTGATATCTAGAGTTAATCTGGGCATATTGCCACCAATCTATTTCCGCCCCTGACTCCTGTAATTCTTGTTTTGTTTTTAGTTTTTATTGGATTATCGAGTAAATCTCTATATTTCCATATTTTCCCTTCTTTTAACAAATTAGGATGGGATTTTTTTTATCTCATTCCAAACTTCTATTAATGTCTTCCTAATTATGTTACTGTTAAAGTATGAGTGGGATTTGGACTTTTCATACCATACAAAGGCATGCCAGCCTAGCATTAAATTATGGCCCTCTAGGTTTAATAACCTTCTATTTTTTTAAAAAAATATTTGTTTGTTTGTTTGTTTGTTTGTTTGTTCGTTCATTCATTCATTCATTCATTCATTCATTTATTTATTTATTAGATTTGTATGCCTCCCCTCTCCGTAGACTACAGTTTTGGGCAATGCAGATTCTTACAGCTGTTACAATATGTTGTATAATGTAGTAATATTCCTTTCTCATATTTTGCTCTATTATACCCAATAAAAAATATTTCCGGTTTCATATTGAGTTCTTGTGGAATAATTTCCTTTATCCAGATGTTGATTTTGTTCCATTTTTTTTGGCCGGGTGGTGGTGGGGCTTCTTGCATTGCTTTGCTGGGGTTGGCAAAAGACCCTCCAGCTCTTTGAAGGCAAAAGGGAACCTTCCCTACGTGCCCATGGAAATAATTAATAAATGATGATGATGATGATAATAAATAAATAAATAAAAATAAAAAATAAATAAAAATTAAAAAAGGAGGTTCCACCGAGATTTGAACTCAGATCACTCAATTCAAAATCCAGAGGGCTAACCATTACACCATAGAACCAGCGACGCTTCTGCACTCTCTTCCAAGCAAGCAAAAGGAGGTCCTTTCAGTAAAAGAAGCTGGGAAATCCCACGATATGATTCTGGGGGCGGAGCTTTGACATCATGGAGTGTTCAGGTTCGGGTTCGGCAAACTCACCTGAACTTCATGGCAAGTTCGACCGAACTCGCCGAACCTGAACTTCGTTGGGTTTGCCCAACACTAGTTGCAGCATTTAATAAAAAAATTCTTTTACAGACAAATTCCTCCTTCAGGTCATCATTTATTAGAAATTTTACCACATTCGAAATATGTCTTAAAGATAAATATAAATGAGGCCAATCCTGCGTTAGTTAGAAATTTTTGTTTTTTACTATATTTTCTCTACAATTCAGATGGGGCCTCAGTAGGATAATGTAGCATTTCGGGAAAAAGATACAACCCAAGAGAGCAGCTCCAGAGGACAAAATAGAGAAGATCTCCACAGCCACCATGGATTTCCCTTTAGTGCTCAGATAGGTGGGGAAGAAAGTAATCCAAACACTGCAAAAGACCAGCATGCTAAAAGTAATGTACTTGGCTTCATTAAAGCTATCCGGCAATTTCCTAGCCAGAAAGGCCATTGACAAACTAATGAAGGCCAAAAAACCTAGGTAGGAAAGGACTATGTAAAACATTAAAGCTGAGTCTTGCTTACATTCCAAGATAGTCTCTCCAAATAAGGAGTGGAAGTGCAAGCTGGGAAAAGGGGGAGAGTTTCCCAGCCAAATGGCACAAAAAACTGCTTGGATCAGGGGACAGCCTAAGACAATGGAGTTGGTTAAGGTTTTTCCTAATAGTTTCTTTGTCTTGTTCCCTGGTTTGGTGGCCATGAAGGCCAGAACCACCATGACCGTTTTTGCCAACACAGAGGAAACTGCAATGGAAAAGAGAATGGCAAAGGCAGATTGTTGGAAGAGACAGGTGATCTTGCCTGGTTGACCAATGAAGAGGAAGGAGCAGAGAAAGCAGAGCAGGAGGGAGACCAGGAGGATGTAGGTGAGGTCTCGGTTGTTGGCCTTGACAATTGGTGTGTCATGGTGTTTATGGAAAATCACCAGGACTGCAGAAGTGATCACAGAAAGAAAAAGAGCAAGAAAAACTAAAACGTATCCCAGGGAGTCTTGATAGGAAAGGAAGTGGATCTTCTTGGCAATACACTGGTCCCGGTCCTTGTTGGGATATTGATCTTCTGGACAGGGTTCACAGTGATCTGCATCTGAAATCAAAAGTCTCTGTCTAAGGCAGGGGGTGTCAAAGTCAAGACTATGGCCTGCATTCAGCCCACAAAGTTGTCAGATCTGGCCTGCAGAGCCATCCTAGAAAATATAAGGGGTCAACCCATGTCACTTCTGTCCACTCTATCCAATGCAAACATTGGGCCTGAATTGCTTTGGCTCCACCTAACCAAAGTGAAGAGGAAGCATTGCACTAGCATGGCTTTGGCCTGGTCTACCCAATGGGAAGGGGAAACATAGCCGAAGTTTGGGGAGTGGTGTCAAAAGATGGCCGCTCCCATGCATTTGGCCATGCCTGACAACCCATCAAAATCAACCACAACCCTGATGCAGCTTTTAGTGAAATTGACACTCCTGGTCTAAGGATGTCTTGAACAACTATTTGCATTATCCTGAGGACTGACTAGCCAGAGACAAGGATTTGTTCACTTCAAGATATCTATTCACTGTTAACCTCATGAATAATTTTAGTCTGAGATTGCCTGTTTCTCCCACCTACTTTGTAATGGAACCAACAGAAGACTGGTTTTATGTATTTATTGTATGTATGTATGTATGTATGTATGTATGTATGTATGTATGTATTTATTTATTTATTTATTTATTTAGTCTGTCTGTCTGTCTGTCTGTCTGTCTGTCTGTCTGTCTGTCTGTCTGTCTGTCTATCTATCTATCTATCTATCTATCTATCTATCTATCTATCTATCTATCTATTTATTAAATTTGTATGCTGCCCCTCTCCGTAGACTCGGGGCAGCTCACAACAACAATAGAAAACAGTTCATAACAAATCTAATAATTTTAACGATGAAAAAAGAAAACATTAAAATCTCCATTATTAAAACATACATACACATAGACATACCATACTTAAATTGTATAGGCCCGGGGGAGATGACTCAATTCCCCCATGCCTGATGGCAAAGGTGGGTTTTAAGGAGTTTACAAAAGGCAGGGAGGGTGGGGGCAGTTCTAATCTCTGGGGGAAGCTGGTTCCAGAGGGTCGGGGCCACCACAGAGAAGACTCTTCCCCTGGGGCCTGCCAAACAACATTGTTTAGTCAACATTACCTGGAGAAGGCCAACTCTGTGGGATCTAATCGGTTGCTGGGATTCATGCAGCAGAGGTCCAGGATTGGTCCAGCATTGTCCAGGAATGCTGCTGCTTTCTTTGTGTCTACTTTGTCCCTGCCTGCTTTCTACTTCAAATCTCATTTACACATTTTTGCTCCCTCCTGCTCTATGAAAGCGACATAAATAGATGGATCTCCTCTTTCTCTGGCAGGTCTGTTTCCTCAGAGATTGATAGTGTGGATAGGAGAAGCACATGCTAAATCAGGGGTGTCAAACTCAATTTCATTGAGGGCCACATCAGGACTGTGGTCCACCTCAGGGGGATGGGTGGGCATGGTCAACTGGGTGGGTATAGCTAGCTTGATGCCATTCACTGGGCATGGCTGAATGTGTGGTCATAGCTGACTGGATGTCTCTGGCCACCTTTTGACACCACTGCCCAAACTGCTGACATCGTGACATCAGATCGTGCAGAATGCAGCTGCGAGAGCAGTCATGGGCTTCCCGAGGTATGCCCATGTTACACCAACACTCCGCAGTCTGCATTGGTTGCCGATCAATTTCCGGTCACAATTCAAAGTGTTGGTTATGACCTATAAAGCCCTTCATGGCATCGGACCAGAATATCTCCGAGACCGCCTTCTGCTGCACGAATCCCAGCGACCGATTAGGCCCCACAGAGTTGGCCTTCTCCGGGTACCGTCAACTAAACAATGTTGTTTGGCGGGCCCCAGGGGAAGAGCCTTCTCTGTGGCAGTCCCGACTCTCTGGAACCAACTCCCCGCAGAGATTAGAACTGCCCCCACACTCCTTGCCTTTTGTAAACTCCTTAAACCCCACCTTTGTTGTAAATCATGGGGGAACTGAGATATCTCCCCCGGGCCTATATAATTTATGTATGGTATGTTTGTAGGTATGTCTGCTTAAGAATGGTTTTTTTTAACTATTTTAAATTGTAAATTATTAGATTTGTCAGGAACTGTTTTTATTGTGTTGTGAGCCACCCCGAGTCTATGGAGAGGGGCGGCATACAAATCTAATAAATAAATAAGTAAGTAAGTAAGTAAGTAAGTAAGTAAGTAAGTAAGTAAGTAAGAAGCAAGTAAGTAAGTAAGTAAATAAATAAATAAATAAATAAATAAATAAATAAATAACCAAACAAACAAACAAACAAATAAATAAAATGTTTCCTCTTCCAATTGGGTAGACTGGACCGAAGCAATGCGGGTTGACTCCTTACATTTTCTATCATAGCCTCATAATCTGGATCTGATCCCCCATGGGCCTTGTGTTTCACACCAGTGCTCTAAATGGTTAAGAATTAAAGCATGGACTATCTCAGGAAATGTTTGAAAGTTGGTTTCCTCTAAAACCAACTTCCTTGAAAATAAGACCCTGTCTTATAATTTTGCCACCAAAAAGGCACAATGTCTTATTTTCAGAAGGAAAGTCATGCGCTGATTCGCCTCACTTGCACGTATCATCCCGGCTTTCTTTTCAATGCCAGAGGCTTTCAGAAACCTCTTCAGCTTTGGAGAGTTGCAACCAGTCCTTGCACACCTCCACTCATTTCTTCTGCAGTGAGAAAGGCTTTCCTGAAAGCCTCTTTAGCTGATAAAAGTGCTCTGCATCTGGAGTTCTTGTAGCAGCTACAGGGGCTGAGGGATGTGAGGCCTGGCTGCAAATATCCAAAGTTAAATAGTAGGGTAACTCCATCCCCAGCCCTCATCACAACCCTAGCTACATTTTTACCAATGCCACCTGGAATGAGCCTGGAAGATTTACATGTGAAGTCTTGCCTACCTGTCTGATTAGAAATGGTGCCTTCTGGACAAGGATCACACTGGTAGCAGCAAACCTGCTCACCCTTTGGAACTCTTTTCCTCTCTCCTGCATGGCACCTCTTTGTGCTACACCTGGCTAAGGGCACCTCCTAAAAGAGAAAAGAGAAATATTTATTTATTTATTTATTTATTTTGTTTTGTCAAGTGAAGATATGATAATATTAAGATAGGGGCCACCTTCTGCAGCACGAATCCCAGCGACCAGTTAGGTCCCATCAACTAAACAATCCCGCTTGGTGGGACCCAGGGGAAGAACCTTCTCTGTGGCGGCCCCGGCCCTCTGGAACCAACCAGGGTGGTGCAGCAGGTAGAGTGCAGTACTGCAGGCCACTGAAGCTGGCTTGTAGATCTGAAGATCAGCGGTTCAAATCTCATCACCGGCTCAAGGTTGACTCAGCCTTCCATCCTTCCGAGGTAGGTAAAATGAGGACCCGGATTGTGGGGGCAATAGCCTAGCTCTGTTAAAAAAGTGCTATTGCTAACATGTTGTAAGCCGCCCTGAGTCTAAGGAGAAGGGCGGCATAATAAATAAATAAGTAAATAAGTAAATAAGTAAATAAGTAAATAAGTAAATAAGTAAATAAGTAAATAAGTAAATAAGTAAATAAGTAAATAAGTAAATAAGTAAATAAGTAAATAAGTAAATAAGTAAATAAGTAAATAAGTAAATAAGTAAATAAGTAAATAAGTAAATAAGTAAATAAGTAAATAAGTAAATAAGTAAATAAGTAAATAAGTAAATAAGTAAATAAGTAAATAAGTAAATAAGTAAATAAGTAAATAAGTAAATAAGTAAATAAGTAAATAAGTAAATAAGTAAATAAGTAAATAAGTAAATAAGTAAATAAGTAAATAAGTAAATAAGTAAATAAGTAAATAAGTAAATAAGTAAATAAGTAAATAAATATTAAAAGTCAAAAATTTGAAAAAAAAAGAGTATTAGAAATAAAAATAATCAAATACATGCAACTAGTAAAGAAGCTTGCACATCCCTTACAGACCTCTTAGAAATTGGGAGAGGTCAATAGTGGATAGTCTAAGGGTAAAGTTATGGGGGTTAGGAGATGATACTACAGAGTCTGGTAGTGAGTTCCATGCATCAACTACTCAGTTACTACTCAGTTACTGAAGTCGTATTTTCTGCAGTCAAGTTTGGAGTGGTTTACATTAAATCTGTTGTGTGCTCTTGTGTTGTTGTGATTGAAGCTGAAGTAGTTATTGACAGGAAGGATGTTGAAGCATATTGTTAGTACATGGTACTCAGCTATTTTGGAGTTACCAAAGGTATTTTAACTGTAAAGATGTAATATGTCTTTAAGAGTTTTTGCTGGATTGGCGCCAGCACCATTCCCTGTGGGGGGAGTTTACTTTCAGATATTATTATTATTATTATTATTATTATTATTATTATTATTATTATTATTATTAATTAGATTTTTATGCCACCCCTCTCTGTAGACTCGGGGTGGCTCACAGCAATAATAAAAACAATGTACAACAAACCTAATATAAATATCTAAAAACCCTTATTTAAAAAGCAAGACATACACACAAACATACCATGCATAAAATATATAGGCCTTGGGGAGATGTCTCAATTCCCCCATGCCTGACGGCAGAGGTGGGTTTAAAGGAGTTTATGAAAGGCAAGGAGGGTGAGGGCAATCCTAATCTCTGGAGGGAGCTAGTTCCAGAGGGTCGGGGCTGCCACAGAGAAGGCTCTTCCCCTGGATCCCGCCAGATGACATTGTTTAGTCGACGGGATCCAGAAAAAGCCAACTCTGTGGGACCTAACTGGTTGCTGGGATTCGTGCGGCAGAAGGCGGTCCCGGAGATATTCTAGTCCGATGCCATGAAGGGCCTTATAGTTCATAACTAACACTGTGACCAGAAACTTATCGGCAACCAGTGCAGACTGCGGAGTGTTGGTGTAACATGGGCATACCTAGGGAAGCCCATGATTGCTCTCGCAGCTGCATTTCACACGATCTGAAGATTCCGAACACTGTTCAAAGGTAGCCCCATGTAGAGAGCATTACAGTAGTCAAACCGTGAGGTGTTGAGGGCATGAGTGACTGTGAGCAGTGATTCCTGGTCTAGGTAGGGCCGCAAATGGTGCACCAGGTGAACCTGGGCAAACGCCCCCCTCGCCACAACTGAAAGATGGTTCTCTAATGTAAGCTGTGGATCGAGAAGGACGCCCATGTTGCAGACTCTCTCTGAGGGGGTCAGTAAATCCCCCCAGGTAATGGACGGACAGATGGAATTGTCCTTGGGAGGCAAAACCCACAGCCACTCTGTTAGAGACTGGACGGTAGTTGTTAAGAATGGCTGGATCCAGGGAAGGCTTCTTGTGGAGGGGGCGCACAAGTGCCTCCTTGTAGGGAGCCGGGAAAACCCCCCTCCGCAGGGCTGTTGACACGCAGCTGGGAGGCAGGTACGTGAGCAACATACTCACCTGAACCCCCAAATCCAACTTCACCCGTAGGGACTCACAACCTGCAATCTCTGGAGCAACGAGTCTACGTAGGCAAAGGCTCTCCCTGGCTATAATAGCCAATCCTCCCCCCCTTCTCTGGGGTCGAGGGTGATGCCATACCTCAAACCCGTCTGGGCAAATTTCAGTGAGAGGAACTCCTCCCTCTGGGCCCAGCCACGTTTCAGTCACACATGCCAGGTTGGCCTCCTTCTCCAGGATCAAATCTTGCTGAACCTTGTGAGCTTTCCAGTAGAAGTCTTCCCTCATGCTCCTTTGCTCAGAATTGTATCTTGGAAAACAGTCAGACCCCTTTCCTCCTCTAATTATCCAAGCAATGAACTTGCTACATTCATTCCTTTTCCCATTCCCATATTCTCTTCCTTATTCCTACTTCTATGTTTAGATTCTGTTCTAAAGAAATAGTTTGGCAGCATGTACCAGAAATCAGGAACAACTCCTGAGGAATTCAGGCTACTGGCATTTCTGACACACCAATGGATGTGGGAGATCAGAACTGGGATTGGCCTGCAGAGGAAGGATTGTGGTGGAACTACAGCATTTCTAAAGGAAGAACCCTGAGGCTACAACCGACCAGCAGCGGTCCATGGAAATCACTGTTGTTTGCTGTAATTGCATCCCACATTTCAAGCAGAATATGTTTCCAAGCCTAAGCCTTTGTGGAATGATACAAATTAAACATCAAATAAGTAGATGCAAAGCAGTTTTTCCACCAAATGACTGTCATAATTTCTGATTCAGTTGATAATTTTTCCAGTTAGAAAGATGTTCTGCATGTCAGGAAGATAATAACTATTTCCCTAAATTCATAACATTTCGTGGCATCTCACCTTTGTGGCCCAGATGATTCCATCAGATTTAATGGTGAAACCATGGCCTGGAGGAGCCTCAGGATTTACTTGCCCAACCTTCATGGGGACAAAAGACGCATTGGGGAAGAAAACCCAGTTGAGAAGATCAAAACGAGCAGATGCCAGTCCATCTTCTAAGAACGAGACTTCATCTCCAGCACTGTTGTTGAACTGCACATTCTTCATATAGGCAAGAATCTGAAAGAACGGAAACCTTCAGAAATTGGAGTATTTGTCCTAGAGCTATAAATGAGACATCTTGGCTTCCATCATAACTTGTTGGCCATCTTAAGAAGAAGAGTTTATGTCTGAAAACTTAGAGCTCTTGGAGGAGATCTGAAGAATCAAGAGTAATGCTAAATACTTAACTCTGAAATTACAAATAGTTCCCTTTATTATTGGGCATCATTTCTAACTCCTTTTTTATCAAAATACAAGACACAGAAAAATTTTAGTTCCAGACCCCAAATTTAATGTTTGGGTTTTCCCGCTTGTGATACTTGGCTACCTGCAGTTTCAAATACTTACTTTGGCCCAAGGTCTTGTTAATAGACAAATTAATTTTAGAAATGAATAAATGATTTCTATCACAACCATGGAAAATTCCACTGACTTTGTCTAGTTCATAGATAAAGGCAGCATAATGCAGGAATTAATTTTGGCCAACTGGGCCATGTGGAATGAAGCATCTGATCTGCTTTGTCACTTCACTATTCAGAGAGCCCATTTGGACTTGTCTGAGTCTTGCTGAGTGGTGTGGTTGACATAGAAATATAGAATATCAGAGGTTTTCTAGTCCAACCCCCTCTTTAAGCAGGAGACCCTCTACCATTTCAGACAAGTGGTTGTCCTGTCTCATCTTAGATGGGGCAGCCACAACTTCTAAAGGCAAACCACTTCCCTGAATGTTTGCATTGTGAAATTTCTCCTTAGTTCTAGGGTGCTTCTCTCCTTGGTTAGTTGCCATCCATTCCACACAGAGAGGCGGCATACAAATATAATAAATCTAAATGATGATGATGATGATGATAATGATGATGATGATGAAGAAGAAGCTATAATGACACAGCAAGCTGAGTAGTACAACAAATGGAAAATTAAGCAAAAAGGGTAGGGTCACACAATCCATAGAAACATAAACCAAAGTTAAAACAAATTTAGTGTATTATTACAAGTTGGATTTAGGGCACATTTCTTCATTATAAGATTTCAACTGGCCTGCTGAAATGTGTTGCACAATCACAGCCAGATTACTATCCTGCTTTGGGCTGACATCTCTATCTTGGAATGATCACCACCTGAAAATTGGCTAACTGTTGAAGGCTATTCAGGACTTTATAAAGGTCTTTCTTCAATTAAATTTATGGACCACTGGTTTGTTTTACTTCTCTTTTCCCCTTCTACCCTCTTTCAAAAAATATCCGTCTTAATTTTTTTAAATAGTTGCTATTTGAACACCTTTTGAGATTAAATTAAATTAAATTGTGTCAACCCCTAACCCCCAACATTTCTCCCTTAGACTCTCCACGATTGACCTCTCCAGGTTCCCAAGAGGCCAGTAAGGGGCGTACATAAGTGTACTGGTGTGCCTTTGGTCCCCTGTCCAATTGTCTTTCCTTTCTTTCACCTATCTTATATATTCTCTTCCTTTCATATATCCTCTCCTCTAAGTTCACTTTTACCCTCATATATATTACCACATGTCTATTTTTCTTCCTATTTATTTGTGTATTCGACAAATAAGTAAGTAAGTAAGTAAGTAAGTAAGTAAGTAAGTAAGTAAGTAAGTAAGTAAGTAAGTAAGTAAGTAAGTAAGTAAGTAAGTAAATAAATAAATGATATGGGAACATGTTTATGTTTATGTTTATTTAGATTTGTATGCCGCCCCTCTCCGCAGACTCGGGGCGGCTCACAACAAAGTGCAAAAAGACAATTTATAACAAATCTAAATTTCTACTAAAACATTTAAAACCCCATTTCTAAACACGCATACATACACACATACCATTCATAAATTGTATATGCCCGGGGGAGACATTGAATTGAAGAATTACTAGGGAGCAATCACATAGGGATAATCACATAGGGAGCTTCCTCTTTAAGCATCTGTGGACTGAATTACAAGCCATAGTAATTACCTGCCATGACTGGACTTTTGAGACCTTCTTTTCAAGCCTTATCATGGTGGGTCGAACTCTGGATTCACACACTGCATGTAAAGCATATGCCAGAGCATAAACGGCATTGTAGATATTGTAACTTTAATCTGTCATTCTTGTTTGAAAAGTGTAATTGGGCAGATTCTGCACATCCTCCTTTCCTGTACATTGTTTTTCCCCCTTTTGAGGGATCATTCCTGATTTATGGATATTGCAGCCAAAGACATGTTCCAACCATACAGGAAGAAAGACATCTCCTTGTGGCTTCAAGGGGTCTAAATACAGGAGGAAGTGGCTGAATTCTAAGACATCCCCAGTGTGGTCCCTGAAATGCAGAGCTCCATGGAGAGGCTTTATATATTTCAATGTTCTTTCAGTGTCATCAATACAAAGTTTCCAATGAGAAGTGAAGATCCAAACTTTCCTAAATGATATCTTTTTGATTTTTTCAAAAAAAGCCATAGCTCCCTGTAGACTGCTAGTAACAGTGGAGTCTCCAAAGAGAATAAACACTTCAATTTTAGACCATTTTGTGAAAATGTGAAGTAATTGATTGAATGCCATTGTTAAATCATTTGATTTCAACCTTTTAGTGAAGGCCAGGCAGATCTCCTTCTCCTTCAGCATTGGCATTAGAGCTGAGATGAAACGTTCTCCATTGTCATCTTCAGGGGCCAGAAGCCCAACCCAGTTCCACTGGAAATACAGGAGCAGCTGGACTAAAACCACATACTGAGGAGATTCCTTGGGATTATTTATTTATTTTATTTATTACTTGGATTTGTATGCCGCCCCTCTCCGAAGACTCGGGGCGGCTCACAACATGTAAAAGACAAATCATAAGTAATCAACAATTTAAAATTTTAAAGATTTAAAAAACCCCACAAACTAACAGACTCACACACAAGCATACCATATATATAAATTCCATACCATATATATAAATACCATATATATAAATTAATCCGGAAGAAGGAAGGATAAACTCTTCTCCCTCCCTGAGAGAAGTCAAAGCCAACACTGAGCTGGAAAAAAGGAGAAAGTAAAGTATTTCAAACACACAGTAAAGTTTTGTGGTGACTTTATGGGTCACCACTGTGTGATTTATGACCCTAACAGTCATGCTGATTCTCTTTTTATTTTTATTTTATTTATTTTTTTATGCCGCCCTTCTCCTTAGACTCAGGGCAGCTTACAACATGTTAGCAATAGCACTTTTATTTTAACAGAAGTAGGCTATTGCCCTCACAATCCGGGTCCTCATTTTACCCACCTCGGAAGGATAGAAGGCTGAGTCAACCTTGAGCCGGTGATGAGATTTGAACCGCTGACCTTCAGATCTACAAGTCAGCTTCAGTGGCCTGCAGTACAGCACTCTACCTGCTGTGCCACCCCGGCTCATTGAGTGGCTCTTTGAGTGGCAAGCTTAATGGGCTACTTTTTTAAGGAATTCAACTGGTTTGTACCAGTTCAGGAGAAAGTGCAAGAGAGGTTCCCCCTCTCCCTTCAGTTAATAGCTCTATCCTGGACAGACATGCAAGAATAAATGTGAATACTTAATTGTGATAACAAAACTGTAGGAATGCAATCAGCACATACAGATTACAGAATAGGAGAGTTGGAAGGGACCTTGTAGGTCATTTAGTCGAACCCTTTGCCCAAGCAGGAGACTCTACACCATTACTGACAAATAGCAGTCCAATCTCTTCTTGAAACCCTCCAGCTCCCACAATATTCTGTTCCATTGGTTGATTGTTCTCACTATCATAAAATTCCTGCTTATTTTTAGGTTGAATATCTCCTTTTCCTGAGAGGATTAGGCCAGGGAAGAGGTTTCAATTTTTTTTTTAATTTTTAAAATTTAAATACATATATACACACAACACATGAAACAAAAATAAAACTTTTGAAAAGAAAATTGGATGAATGTTTAGCAAATCGATATAACTGTACTCATATTCCATTAAATATCACTTTTAAAATACTTACAAGAAACCAGTTTTAAAAAAAATAAACAATAATAATAATTTATATAAGTAATCTTATATCTCTATTTTTCCATTATACAATTTGTCACCAAGTAATAGTTCTTTATAATTGTTAATTGCATGTACAATACTGTAATCACTTTTTCTAGCCATCAATAAGACATATCCCAGCATTTATAGAATTCAGACTCCTCCTTATTTTTTATTTCCAGTATTAATTTATCTATCTCTGCACATGTTGTAATTTTCTCTATTATCTCCTCCTCCTGTGACACCATTTCATTTTTCCAGTGTTGTGCAAAATTAAACTGAGACAATAATATAATTAGGATCAATTAATATAAAATCAGTTCTTAAATCAGTAGTTCAAAATTCATCAGTCAATCAATCAATCCAGGTCAGGATGATAATAATGTCTTTAATAAGTCCTTCTTTAAGTCTGTTGTGTTATAAAATCTTCCACTAGGGGCGCAGTTCTTCAATGTTGTTCAATACAGAAGATGGAAGTGGGGGGAGGAAGGGGGGAGATGACAAAGCAACGATCTTAACATTTGCTAATACCCCCAGTTTAATTGGCCTTGATGGTCTTCGGCAGTTCAGTTCCCATTGTTCACTCTCCCCCAACTCTGTCCACTCTGTTCTTTTGATAGATAGAAACGTTGGCCTCCATTGGGGTCAGAACAAAAGTCAAGGATTATCTGTCTGACCAGTGCACTCGTTTAGAAGCAGATCAGCAGATCAGGAGTCCATTTTGAAGCTCCATAGAAAACATCTAGGGGGAAAGGCAGGTTGTCCTCGACTTACAACGGTTCATTTACAGACCGTTCGAAGTTGCAACGGTCCTGAAAAAAGTGACTTATGCCCCCTCTTCACATTTAGGACCTTCGCAGCAGCCCGATGATTGCAGGATCAAAACCTGGCTGCCATTTCATATTTATGACCGTTGCTGTGTGCCCTGAGGTCACGTGACCCCCTTTTGTTTCTAGCCGATCCACGCCGCTCAGACATTATACTTTTCCACCCACACTGAAAAAAAATTAGAGGGAACATTGGCTGTGGCTAGAGTCAATTTTTTATTTCTCTCCCACGTCTGCTGTCATTCATCTAACTCTATGTTGTATCCAAAATTCTGGTCCCATTTTTCCATATTTACCTTTGTTTTTCCCTTTTCTATCTTTTGGGCCAATAAATAATGATATAATTTCTGAATTGATTTTTCCTATGTTCCTAGCAGTAATTTATCTAATATCCATTCCTTCTCAATTCCTGGTTCTTTCTTTTCCTTGTCGCATTCTAATTTAATTCCTTTGTTCTTTAATTCTGTTCTTGTTTTAATATTCCCATCATCTTTAATATTTTTATATTTTACTATTTTGCCCAGTTTTCTAAAATTTGGATGGACAAAAGCTTCCAATGGTGAGAACCAATTTGGGATGCCCCATATATCTGTCTTATTATTTTTAGTCAGACATTCAACAGTGAATTTCTGATTTAATGGTTTGTAAAATATCTATGCATTTTGGATCTCTTATCCCATAAAAAGGAATGCCATCCTGATTGTAAAACATGACCCTCTAAGTCTAGTAACCTGGTATTGTCTAATTGGATCCAATCTTTAATCCATGTAAATAAAGAAGCATTATAGTACTCTTTCCAATCTGGTAAACCAAGACTGCCATCCTCTTGTGCTTCCTGTAGATATTTAAGCTCGATTCTGGGTTTTTTGTGTTGCCATATGAATTTGCTAACTAAACTATTCAAGTTTGTAAAGTATTGTTGTTTTAATTTTATGGGTATAGTTTGGAATAAAAAAAGAATTTTAGGTAATATGTTCCTTTTAATTGTCGTGATTCTTCCCATAAGAGAGAGTTGAATTTTCCCCCATTTGTTTAAATCTTTTTAATTTTTCCATTTAATTTATCATAATTATCTGTTTTTAATGTTAGACATTCTGCTGTTAAATTTTATCCTTTTTTAAATCTGAATATTTAACTTTGCAGTCAATCCTTTTTTTGATCCTCCCTCATATTTGTAATTATCATTTTGGTTGTTTGCTTGTTTATTTTTAATCCTGCTGCATTCCCAAATTTTTCTAATATATCCAGTAATTTCAGACCCGATTCCATTGGGTCTTCAAAAATGAAGACAAGTTCATCTGGAAAGGCCTGTAGTTTGTATGTTTCCTTTTTGATTCTTAAACCTTTCATTAGCTCGTTACTTCTAATTATTTTGGTGAGTGCTTCTACAGTTAAAATAAATAGAAGGGGTGAAAGTGGGCACATTTGTCTCATATCTCATGTTTATAGAAACATAGAAACATAGAAACATAGAAGACTGACGGCAGAAAAAGACCTCATGGTCCATCTAGTCTGCCCTTATACTATTTCCTGTATTTTATCTTACAATGGATATATGTTTATCCCAGGCATGTTTAAATTCGGTTACTGTGGATTTACCAACCACGTCTGCTGGAAGTTTGTTCCAAGGATCTACTACTCTTTCAGTAAAATAATATTTTCTCATGTTGCCTTTGATCTTTCCCCCAACTAAATCTAAGTAATAAATAAAATAAATAATAAACTAACTTCAGATTGTGTCCCCTTGTTCTTGTGTTCACTTTCCTGTTAAAAACACTTCCCTCCTGAACCCTATTTAACCCTTTAACATATTTAAATGTTTCGATCATGTCCCCCCTTTTCCTTCTGTCTTCCAGACTATACAGATTGAGTTCATTAAGTCTTTCCTGATACGTTTTATACTTAAGACCTTCCACCATTCTTGTAGCCCGTCTTTGGACCCGTTCAATTTTGTCAATATCTTTTTGTAGGTGAGGTCTCCAGAACTGAACACAGTACTCCAAATGTGGTCTCACCAGCGCTCTATATAAGGGGATCACAATCTCCCTCTTCCTGCTTGTTATACCTCTAGCTATGCAGCCAAGCATCCTACTTGCCTTTCCTACCGCCCGACCACACTGCTCACCCATTTTGAGACTGTCAGAAATCACTACCCCTAAATCCTTCTCTTCTGAAGTTTTTGCTAACACAGAACTGCCAATGCAATACTCAGATTGAGGATTCCTTTTCCCCAAGTGCATTATTTTACATTTGGAAACATTAAACTGCAGTTTCCATTGCTTTGACCATTTATCTAGTAACGCTAAATCATTTACCATATTACAGACCCCTCCAGGAATATCAACCCTATTGCACACTTTAGAGTCATCGGCAAATAGGCAAACCTTCCCTACCAAACCTTCCCCTATGTCACTCACAAACATATTAAAAAGAATAGGACCCAGAACAGACCCTTGTGGCACACCGCTTGTAACCTGTCTCTGCTCAGAATACTCGCCATTAACAATAACTCTCTGATGTCTATGCTTCAGCCAGCTTGAAATCCACTGAACTATCCAGGGATTAAGTCCAATCTTCACTAATTTATCTATCAGCTCTTTATGTGGAACCGTATCAAAGGCTTTGCTGAAGTCCAGATAGGCAATATCCACCTATTTTGATCCTGCATTTTGAGCATTTAAGAGTTAGTACTAGACTGTAAAGCTTTCAAATTATCGTGTAATTGTGTTGCTGTGTGTGATGGAGTACTCACAATTTCTGAAGGCAAGCAATTTCATTGGTTGATTGGTCTCATCTTAGGAATTTCTTAAAGTCTAAAATTCCCTCTCTGGTTAATTCCATCTGTTCTTTCTTGTCATGTGCTTTGGAAAATAGTTTGACCCACCTCATTTTTGCAGGAACCCCTGAAATTTGTAGTTTGTATTGGTAAACTACAAATACAAAATTTGTAGTTTGACCCACCTCGTTTTGTAGGAGCTCCTCAACTCCCAGAGTCCTTTGGGAGTTGGGTGGCATATAAATCCAAATAATAAACAAACAAACAAACAAACAAAAACAAACAAACAATTTCCTGACATAACAATTAATCAGTGGGACAAAGTTTTAAGAAAGAGACCAGATAACATTTGATTTCACTAAAAGAGTAGTAGATCCTTGGAACAAACTTCCAGCAGACGTGGTTGGTAAATCCACAGTAACTGAATTTAAACATGCCTGGGATAAACATATATCCATTGTAAGATAAAATACAGGAAATTGTATAAGGGCAGACTAGATGGACCATGAGGTCTTTTTCTGCCATCAGTCTTCTATGTTTCTATGTTTCTAGATAACCATTTGTCTAGGTAGTATAGGGTTTTCTACCTAAGTAGGGGGTTGACCTCGAAGACCTCAGAGACCTTTCAGCTTCTATTCTGTTCTATTCTATTCTGTTCTGTTGTTCTGTTCTGTTCTATTCTGATCTATTCTATTCTATATATTGGAACAGTGCTATTTTATTGCTCAATTTTATTGTGAGTTGGACTAAAGAGAAATATCCTAAGGGTGAGACCAATCAAGTTGGCTATGACCAGCCAGTCGCACGACCACCCAGCCACACACCCAGAACCAGTTGCTAAATCATTTGAATCCTACCGTGTTTCCCCGATAGTAAGACCCCCCCGATTGTAAGACATATGGGGGGTTTCAGAGGGGTCGGCTTATATAAGCCATACCCCGAAAGTAAGACATATGTCTTACTTTCGGGGAAACACGGTACTAAAAGCGAGGGAGCAGTTCGCAGCGCCCTGGCGGCGGTTCCCTCCGCTTTGACGGCGCTGGTCCGCTCGCTCGTCCCCGCAACCGACCCGTTTCCCCGACACACGTCTGGAGGGGAGGAGCCGCTCTGCGCAGTTGGGCAGCCCCACCTGCCTGCCGGAAAGGAGGCGGACGAAGGAGGGCGCAGCTCCGCCCGCCCGCTCGCTTCTACAACTTCGGACCAGCGCCGTCCTTCGCCTCGCATTTCCGGGTTGGCGAGCCTGGATTGTTTTTCCTGCGAGCGCTGGTCCCCGCTAAGCCTTCTGCGCCTGACTCTGCGAGGCGAGAGGGAAGAAGGAGAAGCGCTTCTCCTTCTTCCCTCTCGCCTCGCCGAGTGAGGCTTCGGACCAGCGCCGTCCTTCGCCTCGCATTTCCGGGTTGGCGAGCCTGGATTGTTTTTCCTGCGAGCGCTGGTCCCCGCTAAGCCTTCTGCGCCTGACTCTGCGAGGCGAGAGGGAAGAAGGAGAAGCGCTTCTCCTTCTTCCCTCTCGCCTCGCAGAGTCAGGCGCAGAAGGCTTAGCGGGGACCAGCGCTCGCAGGAAAAACAATCCAGGCTCGCCAACCCGGAAATGCGAGGCGAAGGACGGCGCTGGTCCGAAGTTGTAGAAGCGAGCCGAGCGGGCGGCCGGAGCTGCGCCCTCCTTCGCCCGCCTCCTTTCTGGCAGGCAGGTGGGGCTGCCCAACTGCGCAGAGCGGCTCCTCCCCTCCAGACGCGTGTCGGGGAAGCGGGTCGGTTGCGGGAACGAGCGAGCGGACCAGCGCCGTCAAAGCGGAGGGAACCGAGCAGATCAGCTGCTGGGCGGCCTCCCTGGGTCTTCCCGACTTCACCCTGTCAATTTGGTTAGTGGAGGCGGGAAACGGCAGGGGGGGGTATGTAAGACATACCCCGAAAGTAAGACCTAGTGGGGCTTTTGCGGGTAAAAAGATAGTAAGACACTGTCTTACTATCGGGGAAACACGGTACCACTGGAGAGCCACCAGCAGTGGTGGGCTACTGCTCGGCTGGGGGAGGAACGCAGTGGGGTAGCAAAAATGGAGCTCCACCCCAGAGCACCCAATTTGCATTGAAAGATGTTGAAAGAAAATACAGGGTGACCTGCATAAGCCACGCGCATAGTGCGGTAGTAAAAATTTTGGTAGCCCTTCACTGACCACCCGGTACACATTTTAATTGGTCGGGGTACGTTAGAAGAAAAGAGAAGGAACCATAAACCTGATACAGGGAATAAATGGCACTAAAACAATAGCTACTATTTTATCAAATATAAACAGAGTCAGAAGCTCATAATATGACCTCTCTCACACACAAAAAGCTGCTTTTGCCTTCTGTGTACATTGATGATACTTGTCTATTCCATATTGTATCTTGGGGTGCTCTCTTACCTGTGGAACCTTATAAATGCTGAAGATGGAGTCCATCAGCCTTGAGAATTTGGCATTGAGACCACCAATGACAGACAGCAGAATGTCCTTCCGATCACATTTGTAACCTGGAACCACTTGGCCTCGTGATGAGAGCATGGAGAAGCTGTTTAAGGAAATAAATATCTCAACTTGGAAATGTTCATAGGTGTGGAAGCCAAGGGTGATATTTGGGAGCAGAAGAAAGTCCTTATTGACCTGAGAGACAGCAAACATCAATGCAAGGAACTGCTGGTAGTTACTGGGGGTGAACCTGTAGTGAGTAAAACATTGGGGAACGTTACAGGAAAGCTAATGTTTGCTGGTAGAATTTTCTACACTGTTTCAGGGGGCAGAGATTTTGGAGACAGGTAATTTCATTGGTTTTAGGTACTTTTAATGGATCTCCCTTGACTACCCTTAGATGACTTTGTGAGAAAGGAGACAAGCCTTTCTATAGGTATAACGGACTGTTTTATACTCTCTATCATCCCTGACATGTTCACTTTGCTCCAGTGGCTGCTTCCCTTTCATACTAATGATTTTGGGTATCTTTTGAAGCAGCTTCTACAGGTGTGGTAAACATTGATGACCACAAGACCAAGGTGGGGGGGGGTCACCTCATATATTTACTTGAGGCCATTTTTCATGAAAAATTCCAACACTGGGAGTGATTTTTGTAACTCCTGAACACTGGAAGAGGATTGAATTTTTATTTGAGTTTTCCACCACAAGTTACTATCAACATAAATGTTGTAACTGAACTTCTTCACTAGGCCAGCACAGCTTTTAATGTAGTGATCATCTTTAAGTTTGTTTTTTACTTTTTATCTTGAGTAGATTTAGAATTCCAGCATCTGTTAAGAGCATACTACTTTATTGATAAAAGCACAATAGGTTGTACTTACACTAGGACAAGAGAAAGTACTAGAAGTATTCCTAAATGTAGTACTAGAATTTAAAATGAAGAGAACATTTATTTGCACGTTTCTCCTCCATGTGAAACTTACACTTTATGTACAATAAGATTCAATGTATTAAAGACTGGGATAAGAGGTATTAATGTGGTTCCGAAGGGCAAATTCCCACCAATAATGAAATCACCAGGCCTATAGTAGTTTTCATCCAAGTCCATAAAATCCCTGAACACACAAATGGTTTGCACCTTCTTCACTGTAGCTGGAGCCAGGAGCCAGAAGAATATCGGTATCAGCAGTAGCATCATTCTTTCCTGGTCTTTCTTATCACCTTCCCTCCTAGAACAGAAATGAAGCTTTATGCAGAATCTGATCTGAAGGTTGCTCCTCAAATCTCACTGCAAATTTAACAGATGAGACACTGCCTGTGTCATCTGGATGGCCACAGAGCAAATTTATATGAACAATGTATCCTCTTACCTGTGTTTGGCCTGTGACCAAAGAGGCAATGAAGGCATGTGAGTCTCTTCAACATCACGAGTTAAGATGTTTGCAAGAGCAGCTAAAGTGTCTTATCCTGTCCCCATTTGGAGAATTCAGAGGTACTTTTTAAGGAAGGTTTCATCTTGATATGTTATTGTGTCCATAAATCCACGGGGGATACATGAAGAATGACTGTACTTCAGATAATTGCAAGGAACAGCCAGTGTCCTACCCACGTAGCAACAGCTTCTCTTCATGCAGCAGAATGGGGGGGAGGGGGACATGTTTGTGTCTCTTATTGTAATTCATACAGCAGATGGAGTCATAGGGAAGCTTTGTAATTGACAGATGAAACTAAATCCCTGAGTAGAAGATGGATTTTGGCTTATGCCATAGTTGGGTCAAATAATAGCGTGCCAATAGGGTAGAAGGCAGAAATGTAATTTTAGAAAGTGTCTCAGAGAAGATACTAAGTCAGGGGTGTCAAACCCACATCATCATGGTAGCATAATGTGATGTATCAGGACTTTATGCTAAACTAGATGTGGGCATGGACAACATGTGACACATTCAGCTTGCAGACTGGGAGTTTAGCAGTCTTGCACTAAGTGCTTTTGATATAGCCTAAGGGTAGCAGATTGTTTTTCAGGAATCTTTTTTGGTCTACAGACATGATGCTCCCCATGTTGCTCAGACTCTGTTTTTGAAGATTCACAGAGCCAGTTGGGGTCATTGATACGTCCCAGCCTGCCTGTTGCACAGCAACCTTCATGTCTCCAATAACTATGGGGTTCCTCAGACTAATGGTCGTGTGGGATGTCAATGTGCTATCCTTGGGGTAGGTATCTCACCATGGCCATCATAATTCATTGCTCAACTCAAACACAGTGATGACAAACCCAACATGGTTTTCTTGCCAAAGCAAGTAGCAATATAATCTGAGGGGGAGCTATCCTTGTCCCCTGTGTCCTGGCCATACCAAGTCCTTATGTCTTTCACATTCTCTTATGCTGCCCCTCTCTACAGGAAGATTAGATCTATTTGACCGGTCCACTCTTAGTGACTAATAAACATGATAGGGTTCTGTTCTGTCGGGCTCTCTGATAGACTCCTCCCAAAAATTCACAGGTACAAATTTCAGACACACACACGTTTGAAAATTCAAAACAATGTTCTTTATAATGAAAATTCACTTAAACCAAGCCCTCTTTTGGTATAGCAAAGAGCATTCGTCTCCAAACAAACTGGTAATTTGTACAAGTCCCTTATCAGTTCTGTGATACTTAGCTTGCAGCTGTGAGGCAATTCATAGTCCTTCTTCTTTCACAAAGTGAAACACACTTTGCTCTGGTTTAGTTTCAAAGTGGGGAAAAATCAGCACACAAAAGGTCAAAGTCAGTAAAGCAGTCACGAAACACAACAATCAGGTAATCCTCCACAATGGCCAAACCCACAGGCTGCTATTTATAGCAGCCTCACTAATTACCACAGCCCGATCCAACCACAGGTGGCCTCATTTACTTTGATAATAATCTCTCAGTTGTTGTTGCCTATGCATCGCTCTCTGCATGCGTGGCTGTATCATTAACTCTTGTTCTGAATCCAAGGAGGAGCTAAATAATTTTTTTATTTTTTTATTATTTAGATTTGTATGCCGCCCCTCTCCACAGACTGATCTCCTTCTGAGCTGTCTGCCCCACTGTCCTCCTCTCTGTCACTCATGTCTTCTTGGTCAGAGGAGCCTTCATCAGCAGATTCCACCGGGGGCAAAACAGGCCTGCAGCATGTGGATGTCTCCCCCACATCCACAGTCCTTGGGGCAGGAGCTGGGCCAGAGCTAACCACAACAGGTTCCAAATAGAATTGAGAATTATACCTGAGGTTCTTCTGCCTGGTCCTTTTGAAATCTATTGTCTCTGAAGTTCATAGTCCAAATCACAACCAAGAGTTCAAGAAACAGAATCAAGGAAAGCTGGGAAGGGGTATATCATAACAAGCAGGTGTTCCCAACAAACACACTTTCCTTCAGGGTCTAGCTAACTCACTCTTTGCCAGGTGGACCCTGTGAAGAGGGACATGGCTGGGTCCCCACAAGAAGCTTTGCTGGCCTCCTCTATGCTTTCTTTGGCTCTGCTGCCCTTGTCCATGTACCACGTTGGTGAGACAGCTGCTCCTCATCAAAAGTGCTCTTGAGTTTGTCATTTGTCTTGACCTGCTGCAGCTGCTTTGCTCCTGGAGGAAACTACCATCTGCCCCTCCCCCAGTGCCACACAACCCAGGGATTACCTCGTACTCAGCCACTGGACTCCACATTTTTTGGAGGGGACTGTGCCTTCATCGGATGGTTCCAGTTCCAATTCTGGTCCAATGCCCTACATGGCATTGGACCAGAGTACCTCTGGAACCGCCTGCTACCGCACGAATCCCAGCAGCCGATAAGGTCCCACAGAGTTGGCCTTCTCTGGATCCCGTCGACTAAACAATGTCGTCTGGTGGGCCCCAGGGGAAGAGCCTTCTCTGTGGCGGCCCCGGCCCTCTGGAATCAACTCCCCCCGGAGATTAGAACTGCTCCCACACTCCTTGTCTTCCGTAAACTACTTAAGACCCACCTATACCGCCAGGCAGGGGGGATTTGAGACATCTTTTCCCCAGGCTTATTATAATTTATGTTTGGCATGTATGTGCTGTTTGGTTTTTAATTATGATAGGGTTTTTAGTTTTTTAATATTAGATTTGTGCCATTATAATATTGTTTTTATCGTTGTTATGAGCCGCCCCGAGTCTTCGGAGAGGGGCGGCATACAAATCTAATAAATTATTATTAATTATTATTATTATTAACTCCTTTTCCACCTCTGAACTAAAATGTGACGAAGCCTCGACAACTACTAAGACCTTGGATAGAATTGCTCACATGCAATCTCCCTTGGTTCATTTCTCCCACCCTGTGATTTATGGAAGAATTGAGGGAGCTGAAGAAGGTTGAAAGACATCTAGAGAAATGTTTGGATAAGATGAGGGATGACTCTGACTCAACGTGTGCTAGAGTTGCTATTCAGGCCTACCTCCTGGTACTACTAGATGTGAAATGTCAATACTTCTCCATTCTTATTGTATTTCTTCTTACACTGAGTGCCACTCCATGGCTTTAAAAAAAAAAAGCTTATGTGGGTAAGAGTCATGTGTAGGTTTACCTTTTAGCTAAGGGCGAGTTCTCACTGCCAGTTCGCTTCCCCCCATGCTGCATGAGCATGTGTGCATGTGCAGTGCTGAAAATCCAAGCTTCTTTGCACGTGAAGGAGCCAAAAATAAGATGGTGGCACCACCAAGTATTGTGGTCAACCAGCATTCTCTGCCGGTTCAGAAAGCGAGGGGAAATTCCCACTATGGATTGTATGGAACTTATCCAAACCGGGAGCAAACTACCTCTGCTTCAGGCCTTACAGAAGAATTCTCTGTGCATCTGGTTGATAAAATCATTTGGATCTGCTCTAGATTTTGTGGCCAAGCATGGTGTAGATCCTATGAATATGGCGAGGGAAAGGATGTATCCAGTTAAATAGGAACAGTTTGGCCCTGTTGATCCCAAGGAAGTAGACAGATTCCTTGGGATGTAAATATGACCACCTATGAACTAGATCCATGCCCTTCTTGGCTGGTCAAGGCCACCTGTAAGGGGAAATGTGGGTGGATACTAATAATTTTTAATTAATCCTTAAGGAAGACGGTGTTCCCAGCACCCTTTAAACAAGTGCATATCTTCTTTCTACTCAACAAGTCTTTGATGGACCCCACATGCTGATTATTTTCATCTACCCTCTCTCCTCCCCTTTTAAGAGAATGAGATTGAGAAAGTGGTAGTGCTGCACCTTGAGAGGATTCTGGGTTAAGTGGATTATCTCAAAACCATCCAGTCAGATTTCAAGGTCAATATTAGTCACACTTTTGGGTGACCTCTGGCAGGAGCAGGATAAAGTGCATTTTAAGCATCTTCCAGAAGACTGGAAGATTGGGAGCAGTGCGAATTTCTGGGGGGGGGGGAGTTTGTTCCACAGGGCTGCCCCACCCCGCAGAGAAAAAGCTCTTCCCCTAGGGGCTGCCAGCCAGCATTGTTTGGCTAATGGGATGTGGATAAGGCCAACTCTGTGAGCCCTAACAGGTTGCTGGGATACATGAGGCAAATCCTATCCTATCCATGGGAAGATTATTATTATTATTTATTAGATTTGTATGTCGCTCCTCTCTGAAGGCTCGGGGCGGCTCACAACAGTAATAAAAACAATATAGTAGTGGAACAAATCTAATATTAAAAAACATATAAAACCCTATCATTATTTAAAAAACCAAACAGCACATTCATACCAAACATAAAACAAAGTATAAAAAAGCCTGGGGGAAAGGTGTCTCAACTCCCCCATGCCTGGCGGTATAAGTGAATCTTGAGTAGTTTACGAAAGACAAGGAGGGTGAGGGCAGTTCTAATCTCTGGGGGGAGTTGGTTCCAGAGAGCCGGGGCCGCCACAGAGATTCTTGCTGGGGCACAGTTAGTCTCTGCATTATACACATTGAGATCCATTTGATAGGTTGGAAAGAAAGGTGAGTGGCCTTCTGTAATAAATGGGAAGAAGGGCCTGTAATTGGAAGAGATGCTACAGAATGGAACTGTGCACCTTTTTAGTGACACGTGGTGCCTCAGGTGTAATTCCAAGGGCTCTCCTGCCCCCTGAGCCATCAACACTTCCCATCCCTTGGGGTCCCCTTTGTCCTGCTTTTCACCCCAAGCAGATACTCCCATCCAATATCTAAGCGTTCTTATAAAGAAGAGGGACTCAAGCTATTCTCCAAAGCAACTAAAAGCAGGACAAGAAGCAAGAGATGGAAACCAATCAAGAAAAGAAGCAACCTGGAACTAAGGAAGAATTTCCTGATAGTGAGAACAATCAACAAGTTGAACCGCTTCCCTACAGAACTTATGAATGCTCCATCATTGGAGGTTTTTAAGATGAGACTTGGACAGCTGTTTGTCTGAAATGGAAGAGATACTCCTGTTGGAACAGGGGATGAACTAGAAGGCTTCCAGAATTCCTTCCAACTTTCTATTCTATTCTATTCCCATAGACTTTTAAAAGATTATCTGGAAACTTCTGGGTAAGGGTCACATGTTGCTTTTCCTTCAGGCCTCACCGAGGAATACTCTATGCACCTGGTTGAGAAAATTGTTTGAATCTGCTCCAAGAGGTCCACCATGCAGCCCTTACATTGAAGGGGTCCCTGAGGACTTGGTGCTCTCCTTATTCCTGTTTAATATCTACATGTTATAACAGAATGAAATGTATCTGTTTGCATATAATGTATATTTAAGTAAAATAGTATATTTGCACTAAAGGGTTAGAGTTGAAATGCTAGCAAAAATGATAGCCCCGAGTTCACGGAGAGGTGGGGCATATAAGTCAAGTAAGTAAGTAAGTAAGTAAGTAAGTAAGTAAGTAAGTAAGGAAGGAAGGAAGGAAGGAAGGAAGGAAGCAAGCAAGCAAGCAAGCAAGCAAGCAAGCAAGCAAGCAAGCAAGCAAGCAAGCAAGCAAGCAAGCAAGCAAGCAAATAAATAAATACATCTTTCCTTTTCAGTTGTCTGACTCTTGGGAATGGTGTTCATCTCTATTTCTTGGTCGAAGGAAGCAGCAGACTTAAGAGAGTGGAGTATAATTTGGGGCTGATTCATTGCCTTTCTCCGTGGCCAGTCCCAATTGATCTCAAGGTGGAATGAGAGGTGTGCTATATTTGTTTGCAGATGATACTGTGTTGCAGAGATTGGTTCCTTCCAGTTCAGACCAATTCTATATAACTGGTAGTGACTAAGGCCTCTCACACCCTTTGGCCCGTTCTCTCAGCAGCGCCATAGGCGACACCATGCACACGAACATACCCTGTCCCTGAGCGAAACAGCAGTGAAGAAAAGCAGAACTCACCCCTGCCCCATTGCATATCCATGTGCCAGGTAAAGTAACAGATACTATGGATGTTTCTTCATGGCACCTGAATGTTATGGGATCTGAATGGGAAATAACAGGCTAGAATAGAGTGGTTGTGGATGAATAGGTTGCTCTTGTATCTGAGTGTTTATTATCTTTTGACATTTAAAGGGTTGTAGTGCATCAGACTAAGTGAGTGTGTAATCTGAGGGACCTCCTGGCCTCATAACTCTTGCTTGAGGAACAGGTGACAATTGCAACTAGGTAGTATTTAGCGTAACTTCATATAATGTGCAGTTGGAGCTTTTCCTGCATCGTGAGTCCCTTTGCTCATTCATTCTGATCATCTTGCATTTGAATTCATACAATAGGCTCTGCATAGGGCTACCTTTGAAGAACATTTGGAAGCTACAGCCACCCTTAAAATGGCACATGCAGTTGTCTTGTTATACAAGTTGCATTGGTTTTTGGTTTGCATCTGCATCCAATTCTAGATGTTGGCTATTTTAGTGGAAGTTCTGCATGGCAAAATGGCCAGGTTTCCACGATAGATTAAATTAGATTAGATTTATTGGATTTATATGCCGCCCTTCTCTGCAGACTCGGGGTGGCTCACAACAATGGTAAAAAAACAGTACATAGTAACAAATCTAATATTTAGCATATCTAAATTACAGTTTTAGGTTAAAAAATCAGGGGGGAAAGAAACCCCAATATATAAAAAACAAGCACACAATCTAATCATACACAAAAACTACATGGGCAAGGGGGAGATGTTTCAATTCCCGCATGCCTGACAGCAGAGGTGGGTTTTAAGGAGTTTATTAAAGGCAAGGAGGGTGGGGGCAATCCTAATCTCTGGGGGGAGCTGGTTCCAGAGGATCAGAGCCACCACAGAGAAGGCTCTTCCCCTGGGTCCCACCAGATGACATTGTTTAGTCGACGGGACCCGGAGAAGACCAATTCTGTGGGACCTAATCGGTTGCTGGGATTCGTGCGGCAGAAGGCGGTCTCAGAGATATTCTGGTCCGATGCCATGAAGGGCCTTAAAGGTCATAACCAACACTTTGAATTGTGACCGGAAACTGATCGGCAACCAGTGCAGACTGCAGAGTGTTGGAGTAACATGGGCATACTTAGAGAAGCCCATGATTGCTCTCGCAGCTCCATTCTGCACGATCTGAAGTTTCTGAACATTCTCCAAAGGTAGCCCCATGTAGAGAGCATTACAGTAGTCGAACCTCGAGATGATGAGGGCATGAGTTACTGTGAGCAGTGACTCCCGATCCAAATAGGGGCACAACTGGTGCACCAGGCGAACCTGGGCAAACACCCCCCTCGCCACAGCTGAAAGATGTTTCTCTAATGTAAGCTGTGGATCGAGAAGGATGCCCAAGTTGCCGACTCTCTCTGAGGGGGTCAGTAATTCCGCCCCCCCAGGGTAAAGGACGGACAGATGGAATTGTCCTTGGGAGGCAAAACCCACAGCCACTCCATCTAATCCGGGTTGAGTTTGAGTCTGTTGACACCCATCCAGGCCCCAACAGCCTCCAGGCACCGGCACATCACTTCCACTGCTTCATTGACTGGACATGGGGTGGAGATGTACAGTTGGGTATCATCAGCGTACTGATGATACCTCACCCCATGTCCTTGGATGATCTCCCCGAGTGGTTTCATATAGATATTAAATAGCAGGGGGGAGAGGACTGACCCCTGAGGCACCCCACAAGAGAGAGACCTCGAGGTCGACCTCTGATCCCCCACTAACACCGACTGCGACTGGCCAGAGAGGTAGGAGGAGAACCACTGAAGAACAGTGCCTCCCACTCCCAACCCCTCCAGCCAGCACAGAAGGATACCATGGTAGATGGTATTGAAAGCCGCTGAGAGGTCAAGAAGCACCAGGACAGAGGATAAACTTAATTGGATTTGTCCATGTTGGTTTACCACTGTTGTTAGCCGCCCTGAGTCTGCAGAGAGGGGCGGCATACAAATCCAATAAATTAATAATAATAATAATAATAATAATAATAATAATAATAATAATAATAAACCCCTGTCCCAGCCCCGCCAGAGATCATCCATCAACGCGACCAAAGCAGTTTCCGATAGAAAAAGATGCTGAGACACTAGAAAGAGACCAGAGAAGAACCCCAAAGATGATTAGAGACTTGGATATGAATTGGCATAATGTATATTTAAGGGCAATAGTATGTTTGCACTAAAGGATTAGGGTTGAAATGATGGCAAAAAGGTAAAAGTTTCCTTTTTAATTATATCTGACTCTTGGGAATGGTGTTCATCTCTGTTTCTTGGTCGAAGGAAGCAGCATTGTCTGAAAACAATTTCCATGGTGATGTGGCCAACATGACTACACCACAAAGATGCATAAATACAGTACTAGCTTTCCTATGTTGGAGGTACTGTCCCACTGAAGATGGGGTCAATTTATTTTCAAAATCACTGGAGGAAAGTAATGGTTGGAAACTTATCAAAGAGAGATCCAACTTAGAATGGGGATTAATTTTCAGAGAAAGACAATAAATAATCAATGAAATGGTTTACATCCAGAAGCTGTGTGTGCTCCATCCATGGAGATTTTTAAGAATATATGGGGCAATCATTTGTCCAGCATGGTATAAGGAGACCTATCTTGATCAAGGGGCTGGACTAGAAAACCTCCAAGATTCCCTCCAGCCCTATGATGATTTTTTTCAAGTATTTTTTTATTTTTTTCTTTCCATACATGATACAAAGAAATACCAATACAATCAAATTGCTTTACAATAGGTCACTTTTAAAATTATGGTATACAAAAGAAAAAACCAATGCTGCCTCCTTGACTTTTGACATCTAGATTAAAAAAAATAGTTGCTTATTTTCTTTCATTATACAACAATGCTAATAGCTAAACCTCCTTTAAGCTGTTCACATTTTCAATATCTAAAAGATGATTAGGCTATAAAATTTCAAATTTCTGCACATCTCTTCTATAAAAATTTTCATGTATATTTAAAGAACCTTTTAAATAATAATCGCCCATTAATAAAAAAAACCCTCTAAAATAAACACCAGAAAACTTCCAATAACAAACTAAAGGGGGAAAACCAAAAAAGATCAAACAAAAACATCTCATAGTAAAACCCAATTAGCCGAAATACAGAGTGTTGGAGGTACTGTCCCAGGGAAGATGGGATCAAGAAAAAACACAGGAAGAAAAAGACAGAAACTGAAAATAAACCCATTGAACCTCTCCCTCCCACCTGTCTTTCTGGAAAGCTCACCCTTTGTCTTTTAATATATTTTATAGTGCATAATTACAAAGGTTGATATTTGGCTTAATGCGAAACCTATCTTTCTAAATATCTTCCTGTTAACTCCCATTATAGTATACTCATATTTCAATAATTTCTTTTAATGTTATATTAACCTTTTTAACATATAATTTCTCTATCTGTTTAACATATTTAACTTCCCTTTATACAGCTTTCTTTTGTTTCCTTTTTTTCTAATCATTGATTTAGCTCCAGTGTCATTCAATCTAATTCTGCACATTCAAATATTTTTTTTATAATATTCCTTTCTGTTGGTGTTTCTTCTGGTTTCCAGTTTTGGGCAATATAGATTCTTGCAGCTGCTATAATATGTTGTGTAAGGTACTAATACAACTCTATTACTCTATTGCTCTATTATGCCTAATTAAAAAAAAAAATCTGGTTTCATATTGAGTTGCTGTAGTGTAACTTCATTTATCCAGATCTTGATTTTGTTCCAATTTTTTTTTTAAATTTCAGGGCAAGTCCATCACATATGGAAAAATGCATTGTTATTGTGTCCACATTTACAAAAATTAGGTGTTAGATTGGGATACATCTTTGGAAACCTTGCTGGCACTAAATGCTACCTCTAAAACATTTTATGCATGTTTTCCTTATATGACATTGATTTTGTCAACTTGTAATTTTTCACCCATGTACTAAATAACTAAACACCAAAGGCACACAGAATGCTTGTTACCTTTTCACCAAAAATGTTCCCTATTTTTCTACTTACATTTTTACATGCTTTTGAAGGTTAGCAGAAGCAGGGGCAATTATGTGGCCTCACTCTGTTACGCATCCCTAGGGATTCAAACCACCAAACTGCCAATCTTTATTTTATTTATTTATTTGTTTGTTTGCTTTCTTGTTTGTTTGTTTTGTCAAGTACATATTGGAGGTATGTAAAGATATAATAATATTTTATACATGATACTACCGTAGTTGTTGGCAGGAAGGATGTTGTAGCCCCGAGTCTTCAGAGAGGGGCGGCATACAAATCTAGTCAATAATAATAATAATAATAATAATAATAATAATAATAATTATTATTATTATTATTATTATATGATTTTATGGCCTATGCTTAGATCGTGTTTAAGGCGACATAGTTCTAAGCTTTCTAAACCTAGGATTGTAAGTCTAGTTTCGTAGGGTATTCGTTTGTGAGTGGAAGAGTGAAGGGCTCTTCTGTAAAGTATCTCTGGACATTTTGTAGAGTGTTTATGTCTGAAATGCGATATGCGTTCCAGACTGATGAGCTGTATTCAAGGATTGGTCTGGCGAAAGTTTTGTATGCTCTGGTTAGTCGTGTGAGATTGACAGAGCAGAAGCTACGCAGGGTTAAGTTAGCAACTCTTGAAGCGTTTTTGGTGATGTTGTTGCAGTGGGCCTTGGCACTTAGGTCATTTGACATGAGTATTCCAAGGTCTTTTACAGAGTGAGGGTTGTCTGTAAGGTGTTGTTTATTAAGGTTCTTTTTGGTGTTCAGATTCTTTTTGCCAATATGTAGGACAGAACATTTGTTGGTTGAGATTTGGAGTTGCCAAATGTTTGACCATTCGGACACCAAGTCAAGATCTTTCTGGAGAGTAGCTGTGTTAGCAGTAGTGTTGAAAAGTTTTACATCATTGGTGACGAGAACACAGTTGCTTGTAATGTGATCGCAAAGGTCATTTATGTAGAATATGAAGAGTGATTGGTCCAAGTACACTGCCATAGGGGATGACACTCTTAACTGGAACAGGGTTAGATATTGCACTCCCTATTTTGACAACTTGTTGCCTGTTTGATAGGAACACAGTTATCCAACTATGGAAGGATCCTGATCAACAAGTTGATCCTTTCTGATCAACAAGTTCAGCGTCTTAGCCACTGAGCCACCGCATCCCTATCAGTATGATTAATATATTGCATACAATGATGACAGTCTTTACTCACTACTTTTAGGGAAATTCTGTCCAACATTGATGAGGACATTATGCAGACCTGTAAGGGGGGGGGGTTAAATTCTGCTATTACAACATTCATATTGAACCCAATCCTTTAAAATGCTACCTGAAATATAGACTACATAAAATAAGGAATAAAATAAGAAAATATCCTCCTTGAAATAATAAATACATCATTAACAACAAGATTTCCTTCCATGCAGGGCACCGGAACTTACTAAGCCCAAGTTGAAAACATGATAAACAAAAGAATGAACAAGGATATGTTGCAATCAGTTGCAGCATTTCATAAGGAATTGTTTTACAGACAAATTCATCCTTTGCATCATCATTTATTAGAAATCTTATCACATTCAATACTGAATTCTACCAAATTTGGAGAAGATGGTACGATTGGGATAATAAAAAAATATTTCAAAGCCTAAATATCTATAAGCAGCCAATACTTGTACAATCTGAAAGTATACAGGAAAATGGGGGGGAAATGTAAGCAATCTTGTTACTCCTTTCATTTACTAGATATAAAAGATAAAATTGTTGTTTAGCAATTAATTTTGGATAATATATGATTCAGGTAATATGATTGAAATTAATAAAGAGTAGGGTTTAGGTAATAATATATAATATAGCAATGTAAACTAGTATGCTGAAGAAATAAAATAAAAATAGTTGCAGCAATAGTGTCAAAAGGTAGGTTGGTAAATGTGTAAATTGATGAGTGTTTAAGACTTGATATACAATTGTAATTATGAAAGACAATATCTATATAGGACATGTTTCTGTTTGTTTTGTGGTATTTATGTCTTTTTTCTTAATGTAAATAATTAATAAAGATTATTTTTAACCCTGCTGTTCTGTTCGGGTCGTATGTGACCCGAAGCCAAGTTTGAGTCCCTGTAAAATTTTTTCCCTGCATATCTGAAACTTGAAATTTCATGACTTTTCATCATTTCAGGGATTCTCTCTATGAGACATTTTTTTTGGGGGGGGGGGGTTCTTTCTTGCTGAAAACAAAAAAGTCACACTTATTCTGTTCCCGGGTCACCCTGACCCGGACCGAAAACTCTTCATTTGAAGTGCTTATGTTTGGTCAATTTGAAAGTAGTCTGAACATTTCTGCACACAATGATATGAAAATTGAAATGAAAAAAGTAATTCTTATTGGTTTATTTTGCTGATAGAATGCATGCCCCCCCCCATTTTTGTGAAATATTTTTCAATTTATGGATAGTTTTGCTTGCAAAATGTGTTCCATGTTACTAAAGTTGGTGTGGGATTGGTAGTTTGAACATTTCTGAATATAAGAAAAATATAAATGAACTGAAATAAATGTTTCTTATTGGTTGTTTACAATAATAAATAAGCCCTCCCCACCCCCTTGGCTGCTTGCAAACATTTTCACTTTATATTTACGCAGGCTTCAAATCTGAAATATTTTTAATATCTTATGCATTCATTTACTCATTTTAACATGGCTGATCATCATAAAAATATTTGTGGGGGTGGGGAAAAAATTTTTCTGGGCAAAAAGAAAAATCATGTTGACTCTGTTTCGGGTCATATAGACCTGGACCAAAATGATTTTTTTTAGGTACTTGAATTTGGTCTTTTTGAAAACTTTTTCCACTGGAAAACTAGTTTGAACATTTATGAACATAATGATATGAAAATTGAACTGAAAAAATTGAGGCTTATATTTTTATTTTGATCAAAAAGCCCCTCCCCCAATGCTTTCTGACTTTTTTGGCAATTTATATTTCTTTAGGCTACAAATTTCTAAGGAATATTCCCCCAAAAGTTTTGATATACTAAATTGAACAATCCTAAACATAAGAAAAATAGAAATGAACTGAAAAAAATGATTCTTATGGGTTTATTTTTGAATATAATACCATATTGTCTTATACTCGAGTATAAGCTTACTCGAGTATAAGCATATTTGAGTATAAGCATGGGGGCCCATTTATGAGCAAAATAAACCAATAAGGATCATTTTTTTCAGTTCAATTTTCATATCATTATGTTCAGAAATGTTCAAGCTACCAATCCCACACCAACTTTAGTAAAATAGAATGCATTTTGCGGGCAAAATTATCAATAAACCTAAAAAAAATTCACAAAAACGGGGTGGAGGCACATTTATGTGCAAAATAAACCAATAAGGATTAATTTCTTCAGTTCAATTTTCATTCCATTGTGTGCAGAAATGTTCAAACTTGTTTCCAGGTGAAAAAAGCTTTCAAAAAGACCAAATATAAGTACCTAAAATGATCAATTTGCAGTCCGGGTCAAATAGACCCGGGAACATAAGATTAGGGAGTTTTTTCAAACAGAACAGCAGGGTTAAACAAATGTAATTTTATCACATTCAAAATATGCATCAAAGACACATATAAAAGAGGCCAATCCTGCATTAGTTAGAAATTTTTATTTCTTACCATATTTTCTCTACAATTCAGATGGGGCCTCAGTACGATAATGTAGCATTTGGGGAAAAAGATACAAACCAAAATAGCAGCTCCAGAGGCCAAAATGGAGAAGATCTCCACAGCCACCATGGATTTTCCTTTGCTGCTCAGATAGGTGGGGAGGAAAGTAATCCAAACACTACAAAAGACCAGCATGCTAAAAGTAATGAACTTGGCTTCATTAAAGCTATCTGGCAATTTTCTAGCCAGAAAGGCCACTGTGAAACTAATGAAGGCCAGAAAACCTAGGTATGAGAGGACCATGTAAAACATTAAAGCTGAGTCTTGCTTACATTCCAAGATAATCTCTCCAAACAAGGAGTGGAAGTCCAAGTTGGGAAACGGGGGAGACGTCCCCAGCCAAATGGCACAAAGAACTGCTTGGATCAGAGGACTGCCTATGACAATGGAGTTGGTCAGTGGTTTTCCTAAGAGTTTCCTTGCCTTGTTCCCTGGCTTGGTGGCCATGAAGGCCAGAACCACCATGACCGTTTTTGCCAACACAGAGGAAACTGCAATGGAAAAGAGAATGGCAAAGGCAGATTGTTGGAAGAGACAGGTGATCTTGCCTGGTTGACCAATGAAGAGGAAGGAGCAGAGGAAGCAGAGCAGGAGGGAGAGCAGGAGGATGTAGGTGAGGTCTCGGTTGTTGGCTTTGACAATTGGTGTATCATGGTGTTTATGGAAAATCAGCAGGACTGCAGAAGTGATCATAGAAAGAAAAAGAGCAAGAAAAACTAAAATGTATCCCAGGGTGTCTTGATAGGAGAGGAAGTGGATCTTCTTGGCAATGCAAAGGTCCTTGTTGGGATATTGGTCTTCTGGGCAGGGTTCACAGTGAACTGCATCTGAAATCAAAATTCTTTAACTAAGGCAGGGGGTGTCAAATTCAAGGCTGTGGCTTACATTCAGCCCACAATGTGGTCAGACCTGGCCTGCAGAGCCATCCTGGAAAGTGTAAGGTGTCAAACTATATCACTTCAGCCCAGTCTACTCAATGCAAAGAGGAAACATTGGGCCTGCATCACTTTGGCTTAATCTACCCTAGGTGAAACATTGGGCCAACATGGCTTCTGCCCAGTGTACCCAGTGGGAAAAGGAAACATTCCAGAAGTTTGGGGAATGGTGTCAAAAGGTGGCCAATCCCAAGCAGTTGGCCATGCCCACCCAGCCCCTCAAGGTCACCAACAGCCCTGATGCAACCTTCAGTGAAACTAAGTTTGACACTCCTGGTCTAAGGATGTCTTTAACAACTATCATGTGAATTATCCCTCCAACAAAGATGATAGGAGTCTTGCCTTTCTGCTGTTGGCGCAAATTATCCTTCATTTATTTATTTATTTATTTATTATTTAGATTTGTATGCCGCCCCTCTCCTTAATAACCGGAGACATGGTCTTGCTCACTTCAAGCTATCCATTCACTGTTCACTTCCTGAATAATTTTAGTCTGAGATTGCCTGTTTCTTCCCCTTTACTTTGTAATGGAACCTGCAGAAGATTGATAGTTCTGTTATCCAGGAATTCTGCTGCTCTTTTTGTGTGTAGTTTGTCCCTGCCTGCTTTCTACTTCAAATCCAATTTAGACATTTTTGCTCTAGAAACATAGATAGATGGATCTCGTCTTTTTCTTGCAGAAAAATCATATGCTAAATAATGGGTGTCAAACTCAATTTCATTGAGGGCCCCATCAGGACTGTGGTTCACTTCGGGGGGATGGGTGGTTGTGGCCAGCTGGATGGGTATAGCTAGCTTGATGCCACTAACTAGGCATGTCCAACTGGGTGTGCATAGCTGACTGGGTGTCTATGGCCACGTTTTGACACCATTCCACAAACTGCTGACATGCTTCATCTTCACATTGTGCAGACAGGGCCGAAGCCACACTCGTCCAATATTTCCTCTTCACATTGGGTAGACTGTGGCAAAGCCCGCTGGTCCAATATTTCCTCTTCACATTGGCTAGACCATGCCAAATCCATGCTAGTCCAATGTTTCCTTTTCGTACTGGATAGACCTGACTGAAGCAATGCGGGTTGACTATTTACATTCCCCATCATTGCTTTGCAGACTGGATCTTGTTGCCATTGGATTGCAGCCAGATTTTCTTGCAACAGAATTCGAGCGAGATCAACCCAGTCCATCTGGGCATAGTCAGCCAGTGTGGCTGTCAGAGGAGTTGGACAGTGAGGAGGAGGGAGAGATTGGGAGTGAGGAGCATGTAGAAGCTATAGAACCCCCAATTGGGCTGTGCAACCCCCAACTGGGGCTTTGTCTGGGTATGATGAGGAACTGGAGATGAAGGCTGCGGGGGAGGCAACAGCAGTTACAACAGTCTAAGAAGGAGGATTTTAACACAGTTGTGTGCAGTCTGTACTCCCAATGTGTATATAAGGGGGAGGAGTTGGGAGGTTCCCTTTCAGGAAAACCAACGTTTGATCCTTTGAAGGAAAAGGGCACGTGAATAATTTTGGCCTGTTGTTGAAACAAACCTTGATGCAGTTCTGGACAATTATAGCGTTAAAAATCCTGTGAGTAATTATTGGCTTTGAAACCATTTGTTTGGGACTTTATCTTATCAACTCCACCTCCTGCTTGAACTTTGGCAGTTGAAAGACATTCATTTGTCCTACTTTGTGCTTCTCAACAAACCTTATTGTAAATATACTATTTCATTTTGAAAGTTTGTGTGTCTGAGCATTAATTGGACATTAGTTACTGCTCTGTTGTCATGTGAGACAGAACAGATCTAACCCCATATGGGCCTTGTGTTTCATATATTTTTTGCTACCAAAATGGCACTGCTGTCATTGGCTCTGGGCCAGCTCCTGCCCTAAGGACTGTGGGGGTGGATGTGGGTGAATCCTGCCAGTGTCAGAGGCCAGTATTACTGCCGACTGCTTCTGACAGTGAAGCCTTTCAAGCAGATAGTGGAAGTGAAAGGGGATCCTCAGAGGGGGTAATGGCAGACAGCCATGGTAGTCGCCCCATTAGTGATTCAACATCATTATCATCACTGGATTCAGAAGGAGAGACATTCATTGATGTACGCAGCCACAGGGCAATGTCTAGGAAAGAGCAGCTGCGTAAATACTACAGGAAATAAGGTAGATCCCCTGTGGCTGGGTGTAATTAGACTAATTGGGGCTGCTGTTAAATAGTCAGCATTCTGGCCTCTGGGTGTGGAAGTTTATCCGTTCAGTAAAGGAGGACATGTATTTTGTATCAGTATTCTACAAAGATTCTCTTTGAACTGTATTCCAGGACTATTGAACTAAACCATAGTCAAGTTTGTGACTTTGTGAACTCTTGAAGGAGAGTGGCTGTGACGTCTTTGCAGCTGCTTGTTATCTGCTTTTTGTTTGTTTATTGTTCTTCATGGCACTCAAGGCTGTTGCTTTGAAGGTGAGCATTTTGCCTGACTCAAAGTGTGCTTGGCTCCTATTTTACTTTCGATAAAAAAACAGTGTTTTTGACTTACATTTGTATGTGTCTGAATTCCTACCTTTGAACTTAATTGAGGGCTTGTGCCGAGAAGCCCGGCAGAACAGGCACTAGGTCTTATTTTCAGAGGAGAACATCATGCGCTAGTTCCCCTCAGTTGAATGTATCAGTGTCAGTGGCCTTCGGAAACTTCTTTGGTTTCAAATATTTGCAACCAAGCCTCACACATCTCTGCTCATTTCCTCTGCAGTGAGAAAGGCTTTCCTGAAAACCTCTGTAGCTCATAACAGTGCTCTGCATCTGGGGCTATTTTATCAGCTACAGAGGCCTTCAGGAAAGTCTTGCTAACTGTCATAGAAATGGGCAGAAGTATGTGAGGCCTGGCTGCAGGGACACTGATAGGCCGGTACTACTGATAGTGGCGTCAGAGGTCTGGCCAAATTGAAAAATGGGGGGGCGGCGCCCGCCAAAAACTCTCCAATCCCGGTTGCGATGGGGAAAAGCATGCCAAGGCGAGCGAAAGGACCAGAGACACCTCGCCGACCACGGCCCGCACCTTCCTTCCCACCCCCGTGAGGAAAGAAGGCAGGGAGGCCAGCAGACAGGCAGGGAGCCCCAATGGTAGCCGCGGAAGTAGGAGACACCACAGGGGTGGCTCGGTCTAGGCCCTCCAGAAGCCAAGCCGCGCTGCTGGGGAAGCGCAATTGGGGAAGACGGGAGAGGGCTGAGCCCCGCCGGCTTTTCCGATGGCCTTGTTTCCCCCCGAGGATTGCGAGGGCAAGAGAGCCGCACCTTTCGGCCTCCGGAGGTTCTGGGCCGGGGGTTCGGGGCGCCCGGGAACACCGCCCGCCGCCCGGAACCAATGGCTTCTTTTTGACGGGCGCTGGCTTACTCGCTCGCCTTCATGCTGCTGGCGCTGGGAGCAGCTAAGTGCGCGCGGGCGGCCGCCCTGGGGCGGAGGGTGGGAAGGGCGAGGCACAAGGGGGAGGCAAGTGGAGATCCCGGTCCCTCTTTTCATGCATCTGCTCATTGAGCCTTTCTTTCTTTCTTTCTTTCTTTCTTTCTTTCATTTCTTTTTCTTTCTTTCTTTCTTTCTTTCTTTCTCTTTCTTTCTCTCCTTCCCTCCCTCCCTCCATTTCTTTCATTCCCCCTCTCTCTTTTTATTTCTCTTTCTTTCTCTTTCTTTCTTTCTTGCTCTTTTTCTTTCTCTCTTTTACCTTCCCTCCCTACATTTCTTCTTTTCTTTCTCCTTCCTACCTTCTTTCCTCCCTCCCTTCCTTCAGTCCTTCCTCTCTTACTCCCCCCTTTCATAACTTTCCTTGCTTCCTTCCTCTGTTCCTGTCCCTTCCCCCTTTCTTTCTTTCCTTCCTTCCCTCCTTCCATTTCTTGCTTTCCTTCTCCTTTCTCCCTTCTTTCCTCCCTCACTCCCTTCTTTCACTCCTTCCTCTCTTACTCTCTCCTTTCACACCTTTCCTTGCTTCTTTTGCGCCCTTCCTCTGTTCTGTCCCTTCCCTCTTTCCTTCCTTCCTTCCCACCCTCCATCCATTCATTCACCCATTCCTCTCTTGATCACCCCTTTTACCATTCCTTCCTTCCTTCCTTCCTTCCTCCTTCCTTCCTTCATAGCTCGCCCTCGCCTTTCTTCCCTTCCTTCCATATGGGAATGCCCCCTCAAGACACCCTCCTGACTGCTGGTACCCTGCTTTTTCTCTCCCCTCGTCCTTTCCAGCTCCTCGCCGGTGGCTGCTGGGTGTGGGATCCCCCTCCCCTCCTAGTGAGCACATGGTTTTGTCAACAAGGCCTCTTCCAAGAAGGGAGAAGTGCCAAGGAGCCGTAAATAAGCCACGCTCCGCCTGACCGATGCCAGGAGGCTCTTTCTTTCCCTCACCGCTCCCGCTTCTTTCTTTCTCCTGGACGAGTCCACACAATCGGCTTAACCCAGTTCCTGAAATAGTCTATGGCAGTGCTTCCCAACCTTGACAACTTGAAGATATTCGCATTCGCTGGCTGGGGAATTCTGGGAGTTGAAGTCCAGATATCTTCAAGTTGCCAAGGTTGGGAAACACTGGCCTATGGGACCGCCTCGCTTGGCGTAAAGCGGGAAATGATCCATGGGGGATGGAGTGGCTCAGCTACTTAAAGTAGTTTTAAAATGGCGGGGGGGGGCAGACACTTAGGCTGTATGGGGCCCCAAAATTTCTGATGGCAGCCCTGCCTAGCTGCACCTATCCAAAGTTAAGTTGTATGGTAACTCCGCCTCCCAACCCAACACTAGCTTAATTTTTACCTGTGCACCCTGGAATGGGTGGGATATTAATTAGGGCTTATTTGGGGGATAGTTTTTGTATTGGATTAGGGTATAAAAACCAAGCGAGGACTCACTTTCTCAGTAGGTAATATTTTTGGGGAAACACAGTAGGAGTGTAAATGCAAGTTGGAGAGTCATAAATTCTTCACTAAAACTATTCTGCATATAATTATTGGGGATCGGGAAAGGTGACCCTGTGGCCAGTGATGGGATGCTATGGGTACTGTCAGGTATCTAGTACAGGTAGCAAAATTTTGAGCTCCACCCAAGAGCACTCAATTTGCACTGAAATATGTTGACACAAAATGCATAAGCCACAGTGTGGTAGTAAAAATTATGGTAGCCCATCACTGCCTGTGGCCAAGGAAGTTTAGATCTGTACACAGAAGGGTTCTACTGAAAAGTATGAGTTCATATCAATATTATCAAACATAACTACAAGAGCAAAAATATTTTGATCTATTAAATGGCTTCCTTGAGCCTGGAAGATTTACATTTGAAGTCTTGTCTACCTGTCAGATTAGAAATGGTTCCTTCTGGACAAGGATCACACTGGTAGCAGCAAACCTGCTTGCCCTCTGGAACTCTTCTCCTCTCTCCTGCATGGCACCTCTTCATGCCACACCTGGCAATGGGCACCTTCTAAAACCAAAAATAAATATTTGAGATGACCCAAGCAATGAACCTGTTGCATTCATTCTTTTTCCTATTCCTATTTCTCTTCCTTATTCCTATTTCTATGTTCATATTCTTTTCTAATGAAATAGTTTGCCAGCATCTATCAGAAATCAGGAACATGTCCTGAGGAAATCTTCCCACTGGCATTTATGGATGTGGGAGATCAGAACTGGGATTGGCCTGCAGTGGAAAGCTTGTGGCTGAACTACAGCATTTCAAAAGAAAGAACCCTCAGGAAACAACTGACCAACAGTGGTCCATGGAAATCACTGTTGTTTGCTGTAATTGCACCCTGTGTTTCAAGCAGAAGATGTTCCCAAGCCTAACTCTTTGTGGAATGACACAAATCAAACATCAAATGAGTAGATGCAAAGCAGTCTATTCACCAAATGAGTGTCATCATTTCTGACTCGGTTGATAATTTTTCAATTCAGAAAGATGTTCTGCATGTCAGGAAGATAATGACTATTTCCCTGATTTCGTAACATTTCTAGCATCTCACCTTTGTGGCCCAGGTGATTCCATCAGATTTAATGGTGAAACCCCGGCCTGGGGGAGCCTCAGGATTTACTTGCCCAACCTTCATGGGGAGAAAAGATGCATTGGGGAGAAAAACCCAGTTGAGAAGATCAAAACAAGCAGATCCCAGTCCATCTTCTGAGAAGGAGACTTCATCTCCAACACTGTTGTTGAACTGCACATTCTTCAAATAGGCAAGAATCTGAAAGAAAAGAGACCTGCTGAAATGTGTTGCACAATCACACCCAGATTAGTATCCTGCTTTGGGCTGACATTTCTATCTTGGAATGGTGAACACCTGAAATTTGGTCAACTATTGAATTCTATTCAGGACTTTATAAAGATCTTACCTCAATTAAATTTATGGACCACTGGTTTGGTTTACTTCTCTTTCCCCATCTACCCTCTTTCAATAAAAATTTGGGATGGATTGATATGGTAACGTGCAGACATTGAAACAGTAATTGAAGAAAGTCAGGTGGGATGCTTCATTTTAAGCATCTGTGGACTAAGTAACAAGCCATAGTAATTACCTGCCATGACTGGACATTTGATATCCTCTTTCCAAGCTTCATTATGGCTGGTCGAACTCTGGATCCATACATTGCACGTAAAGCATGTGCCAGAGCATAAACAGCATTGTAGATATTGTAACTGTCTCCTATCATTCTTGTTTCAAAAGTGTAATTGGGCAGATTCTGCACATCCTCTTTTCCTGTACATTGTTTTTTCCCCTTTTGAGGGATCATTCCAGATTTATGGATCTTGCAGTCAAAGACATCTTCCCACCATGGAGGGAGAAAGACGTCTCCTTGGGGGTTCAAGGGGTCTAAAGACAGGAGGAAGTGGCTGAATTCTGAGACATCCCCAGTGTGGTCCTTGAAATGCAGGACTCCATGCAGAAGCTTTATAAATTGCAATGCGGCTTCAGATTCTTCCAGACTAAGTCTCCAATGAGAAGTGAAGATCCAAACTTTCCTAAATGATATCTTTCTGATTATTTCAAAATAACCTAGAGTCGCTTGTAGACTGCTAATAACAGTGAGGTCTCCAAAGAGAATAAACACTTCAGTTTTAAACCATTTTAAGAAAATGTGAACTAATTGAGTGGATGCCATGGTTAAATCATTTGATTTCAACCTTTCAGTGAAGGCCAGGCAGATCTCCTTCTCCTTCAGCATTGGCATTAGAGCTGAGATGAAACGTTCTGCATCATCATTTTCAGAGGCCAGAAGCCCAACCCAGTTCCATTGGAAATACAGGAGCAGCTGGACTAAACCCACATACTGAGAATATTCCTTGGGATTAATCCGGAAGAAGGAAGGATAAGCTCTTCTCTCTCCATGAGAGAACTCAAAGCCAACCCCGAGCTGGAAGAAGGGACAAAGTAAAGTACAGTAGTACCTCTAGATACAAGCTGCTCCACATGCGAGTATTCCAAGTTATGAACCATAACGGGAGCGAAATTTCTGTTCCACACCCGAGCTCAAATTCGATATACGAGCTGAGCTTCCACTAGGTGGCGCAAGAATCCTTGCTTCTGGTGATCTCGGTGGGGAAAAACAAAGTCTAAAGCCATTTGTTCCAGATACAAGTTGATCGACATATGAGCTCCATTCTGGAACGAATTAAACTCGTATCTAGAGGTACTACTGTATTTCAAAGACACAGTAAACTTTTTTGGTGAGTTTTGGGGTCACCTTTGTGTGACTTTTGACCCTAGCAGTCAGGCTGATTATCTTTGAGTGGCAAGCTTAATGACCTTTGGGAGGGGCTTCGGAAGGGCAGTTTAGGTTTCTGGAGGGCCTCTGAGGGTGGGGCAGGAGGTGTTTTTGGCCTCCCGAGTCTCCAGGGAAGCCTGTGGAGTCTGGGCATATTGGACCCACAGGATGTCAGGTTACTGGCCATTTCTTGCCTGCAGAGGACATCTGTGGAAGGTGGGGAAAGCCATTTGGCCCTCCCCATTATTGGTGTGCGCAATCGCACTTTTGGCACCTGAATGAAAAATGTTTTACCATACCCTACAACAAGATGCAATTGATTAAAGACTGGAACAAGAGGAATTGAAAGGGTTCCCAAGGGCAAATTCCCACCGATAATGAGATCACCAGCCCTATAGTAGTTTTCATCTAACTGGATATAATTCCTGAACATGCAAATGGTTTGCAGCCTCTTTGCTGTAGTTGGAGTCAGGAGCCAGAAGAATATCAGTATCAGCAGTAGCATGACTCCTTCCTGGTCATTCTTATCACCTTCCCTCCTAGAACAGAAATGAAGTTTTATGCAGAATCTGATTTGAAGGTTGCTCCTGAAATTTCACTGGAAATTTAACAGATGAGACACACCTGTGTCACCTGCCCGCCCACAGAGAAAGTTTATACGAACAATATATCCTTTTATCTGTGTTTGGGCTGTGACCAAAGAGGCAATGAAGGCATGTGAGTCTCTTTCAGCCCAGAAGTTAACATCTTTGCAAGACCAGCTAAGGTGACATATCCTGTTCCCATTTGGAGAATTCAGCTATACTTTTTAAGGAAGGTTTTACCTTGAAATGTTATTGTGTCCATAAATCCACAGGGGATACATGAAGAATGACTGTTCTTCAGATAATTGCAAAAACAACTAGTGTCCTATGTACTTAGCAACAGCTTCTCTTCATGCACCAGATTGGGGGGGGGGGGACATGTTTGTGTCTCTAGTTGTAATTCATACATCAGATGGAGCCATGGGGAAGCTGTGTAATTGACCTCAATGAAACTGAACCCCTGAGCAGAAGATGGATTTTGGCTTATGCCATAGTTGGGTCAGCTATTAGTAATGCCAATGGGGTAAAGGCAGAAATGTAATTTTAGAAAGTGTTTCAGAGAAGATACTAAATCAGGGGTGTCAAACTCACATCATCACGGTAGCATCAAGTGATTTATCAGGATTCCCCTCCCCCCTTTGCTAAACTGGGTGAGGCCAGATCTATTTGACCGGTCCATTCTTAATTATTAATGGACAAAGTGGGGTTCCAAATTAATTGAGGATTATGCCTGAGGCTCTTCCGCCTGGTCCTCTTGAATGTCATCGATGATTGTGCATGTGCCACAGTTTTTTCTAGGCACACCCATCTCGAGCTCTGATGTGATAAACTAAATAAAAGGGAAATTCTCCCTCAAACCATCACAAATTTTCCTTGAAGTAAAGCAAGGCGTAGAGCATTCACAGAAGTTCAACAGAATCTAAGAATCTAAGATTTGCGGTTTTAAGGGAAGACGGATCTTCTTTCACTATCACAAAGTGAGTGCAATAAATCTTAATAAAATGGCTGAAGGGGCTGACTTAATTATTGGGTTGAAGAAGATAAGAGACCAAGAATAAGGAAAAAGTGGTTAATAGTGAATGAAAAAGAGGGCGAATAGGGAATTCCTTGTTTGGAGTTGTATAGGGAAGCGTTAATGGAGCTGCAATTATTCGAAAATAAATGGGTGAAATTAGAAAAACAGATAAACTGGATGAAGAATAGAGAATTAATTTTTATAAGGTGGAATAGGACAACTAGAGAAAATAATAAGAGAAAAAAGTGAGGGTACCAAGGTGCAAGCAAGTAATATATATAAGATGTTAGTGAAGTCAGACAGGGATGTAATCCAAGGATTGACTAAATGGTGGCAAAATGAGATACAAATAGAGGCTCAAGAGATGAAAAATATAGTAGACATATGGTTTGGGAATGCCCAGTAGTGCAGAATTTTTGGCAAAAAGTGCAAGAGGATATAAATAGGATGTTAAATATAAGATGGATAATCACTAAGGAAATGGCAGTATTAGTCAAAAGTAATGAGATGGGAGAATTTAGAGAAATAAAACAAGCAGCGATAGAAAGTGCTCAGGCGGTAATAGTCCTGGGTTGGAAGGATGCGACAAAATGGACAATGCAAATTTGATACCGGTACATGGTGGACCACATTCATTTTGAGATTATGGACAAAAGGAGGATTGCGCATGTGCCGAATTGGTTTCTAGGCATTTCACCTCTGGCTCCAAATTAATATATAATGTAAAGAGTTTTCTCTCCCTTAAAAATACTATAAATCCTTCTTAGGAAAAAATAGGAGGTACAGGAATCTATGGGCATCAAAGAGAATTTGAAGATTTACGATTTCAAGTAAAGACGGAGGTGCTTTCGCTGTAACAAGGAAGTGATAAGTGAGTACAATAAATCTTAAAATGGCAGAGGGAGGGAAAAA